>NC_068365.1:70646838-70770105 GCF_020536995.1 Dreissena polymorpha | reverse complement strand
TTCCACAAGACCGTGACACACTTAGATAAGATATAGGCCAAACGAAGCAGTCGCAATTGTTTAAAACTACTTCCCAGATATTTTAAAAGGATTAACTCATTTATGCCTAGCATCTAAAAAAGGGCCTTGGCAAACAGTGAGACCCAGATGAGACGCCGCATGATGAGGCGTCTCATCAAGGTCTGCGCTGTTTGCTTAAATGAATTTCTGTAAGAAATATTATAATATAGAAATGAATGTACTAGACATCCCTATTTTGGTAACAAATTGATTCAATTTAGAAGGATGGGAGAGTCCACTAGGCATAAATGGGCTAATGTCTCGTCTTCCATAATTAGACAAATAAGACGTGCTACTCGTAATTTACGAACAAGTGACGAGGGCTTATGTATAAAACAAATGAATGTGGGAACACGTTATTTCATGTGTATGTTTTGTAAGTATTTGTTTTACGTTAACTAAAATCTAATTAAAAGATGTTGAGGCATCAATTAATATTTATGTGGGTGAATTGTGTCCCATTGTTTTAACTTTTTAATGCCACATATGTCACAATTGGTTAGCACACATCTGCACATATACAAGCAAAACGATTAACATTTATTGTGTTTCTCAATTGATCCATGCCTTTAAGCATCATACAATGTTCGCACACTATTTTGTCTTCGCGTGATCGAAGCAATTTTGTTTGTTATAGCCTTCTCTTTAAATACGAAATACTTTAATGATTCTCACACCTATCAATATGCAGCATAGCAAACAACATGTTGAAAGTCTTCTTTGCATATTGGTTGCTGTAAATACACGTAGTTAAGAATTACATGAAGCTGTTTCATTAGAATTAACACTGATATAAAAATGTTGGTCTGTCTATGTTCACGCATCTTGTTAAAATTTATTTGCAATGCATGTATTACCCCTTTCAATAATTAAATGAATAAGGTCGTATGCCAAAAAACACTTACTATAGATTAACAGTTAATTTTTGTTTGTCACGGGATTTAACAATGTGAAGCCATATGCTGAATACGTTTGTAACCAATATGTACACATGTTACTCAACAACGGTAGAATGCAATTGAAAAGAGCTTTTAGGTCATATAATATCGGAAGTCAGATGATGATGTCCACTGAGTTTCTCCATTGCACACACTTCACTTTGTTTTGAAAGGACGGGCAAAAAGTACACAGAAAGGACGGCGCATAGTAGTATCACCAGTCGTGTATTGTTTAAATCGCAGGTAAACACGTAAGCATCAAAATAAGAGAGATTTATTATTTGTTTAATTCCGAAATTAACGCCGTCTAAAGCATAAGATTGCATTTTAACATGACCAGCTAATAAAATTAGTTATGTGCTTTGATAAAATTGAATTTTATCCGATATACCTATATTCTTAAGTCCTCGTATTTGTATTGTGCTGAGGATTTAAACCGACGTGAGATAACCAAGACAAGACACTTAAAGACCATCTTAAAAGCACAAAATGAACCGTAACCAAAGTACCAATTTAGCCTATGGTAATATAAGAAGACAATCATGGTGGAATTAATAAATGGTACATACTAATACACACAATTATTTAATGCACACTTTATGAAAATATTTTAATCTAGTACAAGGTGGTCATCCATAAGGGTTATTCTTTCACATTTGCCGTAATTATTTTCGTTTAGATAAAGCACAGATTTCTTGCTACAAGATAATTTATGGCAAGAGAGCTATATGTTCAGGACTTTCGCCTTTGCCTTGGTGGATTGACACCCCTGTTTTACAATCAATGAACACTATTCGCTTGAAGCAACACGTACAGATGGGCTATATATGGAAAGTCATGTATCCAAATTTAGATACTTATTGCGTGAAAAAAATATCAAGTACCTAAATATAGAAACACTCACAGGAATCGTACGAATCGATAAATACATCGTTTACAAACATAGGACAGTATTCATCAGAAAACTTGAGAAAACTCCCTCAATATGAAAAAAACGGTTACCATAGAAACCTTGGGGATTAATAGATACTTAGCGAAATTGCTAGGCACAAATGTGATCGTCTTTAGAGATTTAACAGGAATTGTGTTACAGATTTGAATAAAACACGGCATAGATTGAATGTTACAAAATATGTCGAATTGCATGGCTGAAATGTTTTGTAAATGTAATCGTAAAATTATTTGAAGAACTTAAATGGCATCAGGGTCATATTTATACTGACTAAGAACTACGCGATTACATGCAGTATATTTAATGCATACTGCGCTTCCATAGTACGCTTCGTGGCATAGCATACATAATGATGGTAAAACATAGAAATGATAGCGTAGGTGCGCACCTTGATAGCGTGTGGGGAAGGGATACAATTCAAGATTTCACAAAGCTTAATCATAGCCTTGACTTTATTGCAAATGCAATTGGTCACTTGTCTAAAATATTCGAATGGTTGTAAGTATCTTTCTCCTGATAATAATTCCGCAGTTTAACTTTCCCACAATTCTAGTGGCACCTCTATTGCTGCCAGGAGGATAATTATGATGGAGTGTAGTAAAATTATACCCAATCAATACGGCTCACACAATTATAACTACTGAACCCAATTAATTCCTTTCTGAGTCTATCTTTTTTCATCGCATTAAAACAACATTCTTTTCTCTTCGTGCTTTTGACGTCGATAGTATTATTAAATTAATATCGCTATGTATATGTCAGAAAAATTTCTTAACTATATCTCGGTTATGATTGGTGTCATATTTGTCTCAAAAAATGATTAAATCATTAAAGTCATAGCGACGAAAGAAAAATACACCTTATAAAGATATAAATTATTGTTGTATAATTTACTGGAAGGATAATCAATGGTATAAGCACTGCTATTTTAACCGCACACGACCGTATTGTATCCTCTAAACAAGTTCGGAATAGGAAAAATTAGTTAATATTCTCCCTTTTCTTGCAAAAAGGTACCATTTGCCTTCTATTTAATCATTATATTTGCACTAGAGATAATGAGCTATTTAAGCATTTAGCCGGTTTATTCATGCGATAGAAATGACGTAAAATTTGCTACGGAAAATCTGGGTTCATAAGTTCATCTTATTTTGTCTTGTATTTGCTGCTACATTTTTAAAATATTATTTACGGTAGGTAAGGGTTTACGTTTCTGACAGCGCAAATAAACTATTTTTTTATCCTTGTTCTATCTTGATTGCAGGACTGAAGCTGATACAGATGTTGTTGTTTTTTTTTAATCATGAATGGTGAATGTTTGCAACATTGGTGACATCTTGAAATTCAATATCTTTTATTACTGTAATTTCCTTTAAACGATGGATTGGTTTTTAGCTTCGTTACAGATTGGCAAGTTTTCACATAAATATCCATCAACCTTAAACCGTTTTTTTATATTATTAGATGCCTCAAACTAAGAAATTTGAAAGAAACGTTATGTAATATGTTTTCATTGTAAATGTGTAAATGTGTAGTGTAAATGTATTTAATATGAAAATGCTTTGTTTATGGTTTTGTGTTAAGTCGAAAACGGTATGTGCTTACAATCTGTGTTTGTCATAGAGAATATTATATGTATTTACATACACACAACTAAAATATTCGTCCAGTAGATTATATTTCATACTGGTTTGTTAACTTCCGTTTCTTAATTGTTTGATTGGTGTAGTAGTTTTGATGCCAATGCGGATGTTTCATAGTAAACGCAATTAACTTTCACATTTCCTAGTAATGTTCAACATCTTCTATGCAATCATATTTCCCAGGAAATAAAACCGTCTGAAGTAGTGTCTATTAGATTAAAGCTGATATCTTCGAAACATCACTCTCCTCAAGTGATCAGATATTTCACATTGACTTGACGAATGTACATATCAAAGTTGATGTATTCCTAGAAATTACTTAAAACAAATTGTATTATCATAGTTGAATAAACACGCGCCATTTTAGCTTTAACTGTTGATATTTCCTTAAGAACTTCGGTTATGTAAAAATATATAATAAAGCTCAAATTGATGTTTTAAATGGTTTATGTATCTTTAATATAGCTTTGCAATAGACGGTGCCTCCAAAAACTCGAATATACTTACAGCCCATTATACAATCGTTTATTATTTTAGGAATTTGCGTTTAATTCGTCTTCAGTCTAAAGGGTTGTTCTAATTGTTGAATTTCGCTATGAGTTGTGGCAATGTTTGTAAGGTAATGTCCTAAACAGAACATTTTCGCCAGCATAAAACCAATACCTTCCATGTAAACAAGATATCGTTAACATTTCAACTCGCAGTTTGTGGGTCCTTTTAATTATTCATTCATTTGTAATGTTTAATTCATATGTATAAACGACAAACATAAGGAAACGCAAATTGGTCAAGTGATATCTGCTTAAGATTTGTTGACGCCCAGCAGAGCTTGTATCTCATGTGGAACCACTTAGATGAAACCTGATATATTTTGCACGAATAACGCATTTTACTTTGTATTATTACTTAAGACACATAAACAAATAACCGCGGGTAAAAAAACAACATGTTGTTAGCATTTTACTTCAAACGTATATGACTAAAACTCATACTTCTATACTGTAATTTACAAACAGAGGCGTGCGTATATTGTCCAGATGTTGTTTTTTTACAGAATTGTTCATGCCACGTTTTGTAAACTATATTTGAGGTGTATGTGTTTTCTTTTAAAACAAACATTTTTTGTTATTTATTTTTGGATTAAGAATATTAAAATCACGGGTACTAACTCCGACACGTTTTATCAATTGTATTAATACCTAATAAGCACTTAAGCACAATTGTATGCACTCATTTTAAGACAGGTTATGTTACCCTTAGCTTTTCGTCAGGGCACTGGTGTAAAAATGGTCGCTTTTTTCGTAACATTTGTTTAAGCGAAACCATGTATATTATCCGTGTAGAAGTTACTAACAACCTCTGTAATGGATACAAGTTGGGAACGTACAAAGGCATGCAAATGTTAAGTGTCATATATAAATGGTCACCAACTATAATCCATGAATATGGCTGGTTTAAAAGTAATTAATTTCTGTGTCCTTGTCTCTAAATATGGCATCAGTGATGTACGAATCTAACAATAAGATTTGCGCCGCAAAACCGCGACTTCTCGGTGTATGACTACACATTTGTTAGCGTATTTAAACGGTCAACACGGTCAACACGTATCATGGGGGGACGTTGACATGGAGTTCAGAACATAACAGTTGGACCGAATTATGTCACGAAATAAATAACTATAAAAAGAATAAACACGTGTTCATCACAATTCAAATCGATCCGTAAAATAACAGACTACATTTCATTTTATGTAATATATAACAAATCAACGACATTCGATAAAACCTAAACAACATTTTTGCAACTTTCTGAAACATGGTGAAATAAAACAAAACAAACGTCGTGTATTATTTGAAAATGGTCTAAACGAGAACAAAACTAAACGCCGATGATTACATTGCTCGTGCAAACGGCATCATAATTTTTAAAATTGAATATCATATTGTGTTGCCACTGTTAACACTGTTTGACGCTCAGATACTCAATATTATATACTTTCAATAATCCATCTGTGTGTAGACCATTCCAAAAATGAAATATCGGAATATTTTAATATTTTTTACATATTTCAAAACACGTTTAAGTTTCAAATCTGTTCTATTCAGAACTTAAGAAACTAACATAATGACCGTAAAAGAGACCTTTTCACATATTTTGGCATGTAGTGAAGTATGTCATTGAATGCTTTATATTGATAAATGTAAGCAGTCGATCTTAAAAGCTCCATTAAAAAAAAAACATAATAAAATTAAAGACAGAAAGAAGTATCTTTCAACTATTCTGAAACGACTGACCCCTGGATTAAAATTTCATCACTTAAACCTATCGGTCATCCGTGCTTATACAATTATTGCTGTATACTATAATTTTATATAAACAATCCTCGTAGTGTGACCAAATATAACAACAACCGAACTCCAAATTATCCAATCGTTTCGCGTTGCAACGCTTTAAAAAAATTCCAGGTTTTTAAATCGTCAAAAGATGCATATTATGTATATTTTTGAGCATGGTTAATGTTTAGTTAATTCTGTTTTCTCAAAAATATCAAAACTACAACAAAAATGTGCGAATCTGAAACTTTTTTTTTAATTTTGTCAATTTACCAAGGTCCCCCTATTACATTATCGTATCAAGCTCACCCGATTGCATTCGTGGCCTTACCAATAATGCGTTTCTACTATTCTTATGCAACAAATAAACATGTTCAGCACAGTGTCTAGTTACCCTCGTTATTATGTTAGGGAATTCATTTTGCCAAATGACAATTATATATTGCTAAATGACAATTGCATACTGCTTAATGACAATTGCATTTTGCTTTATTTTATTTGTTACAAAATAACTGCGTCTTCCTTGCGTCTTTATGCTTGTTTTCTATCAGTCAGTGAAATATTGCGTGCATATTTCTTTTTACTGTTACTCGATATATCTTAATCATGTATTCTTTCGAATTAATGACCAATTAATTATTTCTGTAAAAGTGTTAATGTGGCTATCTTCTTGTTGCTGAACTATTATCATTTCAACACTTTCTATTGCTAGAAACGGGCATTTTCTGTAAGTTCTACTTATCAAAATGAATAAGCACAAGGCAGCAGCTCACATGAAGTAAGCCGAATGCCGAATGCATTTAGACAAATGCATTAGTTATACTGAATTCATACACGACGGAGAACCAGAGTTTTCTGAAGTTTTCGGTAGTTTTTGTAAAAGGTTAATATTTAGAACGGTGTTGTATTATACATCTACCAGATGAATTACTCTACCGCGTCTTTTCGAACGTATTTTCCACTGTTTTTATTCAGGTAAAGGTTACTGGTTTATTGTACCTGTTTATTAGGTGAATTGCATACAATTGTAATCCCCATTTCGAACGTTGAGTTGTCATTTGGTTTTTGATTTAGGTCTATTTGAAATTAGTGGACGTAATCTTGTTTTCATGTACACGTCAAAAGTCCCACACGGCCATAGTATCATTGTAATGAAGGTGGGTTACGATGATCAAAACGTCTAACTATTGGCTTGTTTGAATTTAACTATTAATTTCATACTGTTTTCATCGCTTATCTTCGTAACACTGTCTTTTTGTAATAAAATCGTACCTAGGTTGATAAAATTGTATCTTATTCAAATTATTCATTTTAGTTATTTTTTACTAGTTTAGCCCTAATACGGCATGGAATTCTATTTATAGAGCTAATTTAAATGGAAAGTAATGTGATAAAATAAGTATGCACAGTTACCTCATTAACGAACAAAAATAATTATGTTTTCTGGAATTTAATGGTTTTTCTTTTTCATTTCAAATGTTTATATTTCTGATACTGTTTTATACTATGATCAATATATGTTGACCATCTTACACATATTTCTGTATATTGGGTACGAGATGACTTTGGATAGGTACCAGTTGACCAAAAAACAGGTATAAGTTGACCAAAATGGGTTTTAGTTGACCACAGTACGGGTTGAACAGTTACTTTATAGGTGTCTTCAAACAGACACATTTAATGAAGATTTTTCTTTTATAGACTTAAATGGTAGATCGATCTTGTTTTTCTTTGCATCTATAATGTGTAGCTCAGTTACCCAGTTAATGTTTACGGTTTGTTACTCAGGAGTCCTGGGTATGATCCTCACATGCGGTGCTGATTTTTTTCATGGGAGTTTCCTCTGGCGAGACTGCAGAGCCCTAGCCAAGTACTGGTGAGACCCAGGAAGCATAATTAAGTGAATCTTTGCCTTAATGTAGGTTAAATACACGGGCATAAATACCATAAGAACAAACACATCAAGATGTTAGTACATGTAGGATAATGGGGGTGAAGATTTCCCATAAAGATGGTGATCAAAGCAGATCATATTTCTGTGAAAAAAGTATAGAAACTTAGATCAGGAAGTGTCATATCTGACTACATAATAGTTATTATCTCTCTAATCTATCATTAAATTACTTAACGGTGACTTGTTTTTATAAATAAAACATAATGTACATGAATACATTTGTAGATATGAGCCAACAGCAAAGAGCAGCTGCTCTTTAGAGGCAAACAGCAAATGTGTTGAATGTCAACACAAGTGACAAGAGTACACAATACCAGCACCTGCACCAGTAACCTCTGTCAGTAGCACTAGTGGGGCAAAGGCAATTTATGCACCGACAGTGAAAGAAGGAGGCATGAACATGCAAAAACAGTAACTGTGGCAGTGTCAGCACTGGACTATTTCACCCAGGTGTATTCAGGTAGGCATCACTAAAGAGACCTGTGTTAGATTTTTTGGAACTACATTCTATACCACACTAATTCTTTTTTATGCCCCCAGATCGGATGATCGGGGGTATATTGTATTGTATATTGTCTGTCTGTCTGGCATTATATGTGTCTGTCTGTCATTGTATGTGTCTGTCACAAACATAAACCTTGGTTAAACTTTTGCAATAACTTTTGCAATATTGAAGATAGCAACTTGATATTTGGCATATATGTGTATCTCAAGGAGTTGCACATTTTGAGTGGTGAAAGGTCAATGTCATCCTTCAAGGTCAAAGGTCAAATATATGGCTTCAAAGCGGCGCAGTAGGGGGCATTGTGTTTCCGACAAACACATCGCTTGTTAATGTAAAGATTTATATTGTTTTATAATATTTATGCATATACATCTTATTTTACTTAGCAAACTTAAAGAAGTCATTTGTTATTGAATATTTCCTAAATATAATTTACAAGACCTTCATGAACTTTCAATTTGTTCTGGAAATCCCCGCATAATTAATGATTAGGAAAAATGCTTTTAGCAGCTAACTCTTAAACGGTTTATGGTTTGAGTTCCATAGTTTAGGATATTTCAAACACTTTTAAATAATCAAAAAATTCCAAAGTGTAGCCGTCCTTTTTCTAATTGGGTAAAGACAGTGCTGCAATACAGAACATCAGATTCCACAACAGGTCACTAATAAGTACTGTATACAAATAAACATGACTTGAGTTGAGTCAGGTCCAAACTGCAAAAGGCTATTGCGGTAACTCTGCTGGTATCAATTTTAGAATGAAAATGTTTTTTTGTCCTTAAATCCAAGGATAATAACTATAATAAGTTATCAGTCATACAATTGCATATACTTTACGTTTCTTCATAAGGCCTAAGCTCTTGCATAAGTCAAGCTAAATTTCAAAAGATTTCAACCTTAACATGACAAACGTGGTGCATTCACTTCCCTACTGTAAATGCAGGTCCATGGTTACAACTAATGACCACCTGTTGAAGGAGCTAGATGAGACCCTGGAGAGACACCAGCATAGAGGTGAATTAGATTAACTGGAGCTAAAAGCAGCTTAGGAAACACCTTCAGGGACCAGTCTAAATGTTCTGATAATGATTAATTAATAGAGTGTGCTATGGGTTTTGTTGCTAAGAATTTTGGCTACTCTGTATCCAATATCCGAAATGGTGTTTTATTAAGATTTAGAACAAATAAGGCATTCAGTACAGGCAGAACGGATATAAAAACAGATCCAAATTTAGATGTTTATCGTGCGAACCAATCACATACCTAAATGAAGGAACGAATCTATAAATAACTCGCCTGGATCAATCCGTGCGTTGTTATGCTAAACACCGGCGAATATCCTTTCCAAAGCAAGAGACACTGAGTCTAAATTGACAAAACTGGTTGCCATATCAACAGTAAGGAAATTTCCGATATATTTTTAACTTTGCGTACAAAAACATCATCTCCCTGACATTAAACCGAATTAATTGCTCTGTCAACATCGTTTTGGTCTAAAAGCTTTTTAATTGATAAAACTATCCCTTTATATGGAATTTGTTTGAGAAAACAATTTAAATATGTATCATACATAGAGTTCAGTGCTGTATTAAATGTTATATTCTCATAGAAACTAAGTACATGTCCATGAATATTAAAAATAATAATTCTGCAGACATCGTTTATTTTCGAATATATTAATGCAAAAATCATAATTTAATCGGACTATTAAGAAAGTTTTAAGGATCTTAAAAAATAAAGTTTATATACACGCGTCACGTGATGTATCTGGACTTATTCACGCCAAGAGTACATTAAAGTATGTTTCAATAGCTTTCGAAAATACATATGGACCGTGCTCTGTGATACGTTGAATTGACCACTTTCCGACCTAACTTGATTTTTGCTTAGAAGAAACTCTCTTGAAACGAAATATATCATTAAAGCGAAAAGTGTCTTCCCTGATTAGCCTGTGCGGACTGCAAAAACTAATCCGGGGCGACAATTTACGCACCCCCTTTTCAAAGAGCACGGTCCACGGTCATTAAATGCTTTTTGCCAAACGTAATAGTATTCAGTGAAATAAATGTCATTTTACGTCACTTCAACCGACGGCATGCAATCATGGATAAACTAATCGAAATAGTCCTTAAATAGAAACGTTACTTATATTCATTCTCATAAAATCATAAACATTTGCTTTTCACAACATGTCTTATTATGTCTTTGTCCACAGCCTTCTCTGTAAGCTACCAGACGTCTAAACAGAAGTCCAGCCCACCTTTCGGCAAGTTTTTGTGAAGAAATGATTAGTACGTCTTATTAAATTACTTCAACAAATAATGTAAATATTCAAAATAGCGCTAAACGTACAGATAATGTATAAATATCAAAATGAAGAATATCATTATATTCCGTCGAATACATTTAAAAGGCTTAGAAAATTACAATATATTTAATTATTTAGCCTTGATACTGATACTCTATATGCTGTTTACAAATTAATTATAGCCAAAAAAGAATAACTCATGGTTACATTTTATAGATGCATTTACCAACGGAAATAATTTTGTAACGGCAGTTGTTAATTGTATCAGTAATATTATCATTTCTTTACCAATGTAAATCATTCAATGACATACGCTGTCTTGTTTCAGAAAATTTGTTTAACGCAAATGGGTAATAACTCTCCTCTGGCATAAACTTATTAAGAAAACCCCAATCATTCATACCTGTTGCTATGGACACCGCCTTGGTGGACATTTAGGAAATCAATTATATGGAAACCATAAATAGGCTGTTTTTTAATACACATTACGGCTTTATTTGAAATGGTCGTTAAAGGGAAATGACCGGTGTTATATTTAACGTGTTTTTTCATAATTGGCGCGGAATAGAAAACAGAAGAATATTGTACGAGAGCTAGAGATATTGGTAAAACTCGTATGCCCTCCCACTTGTAACTAAGTTTGATATGTCTATTTGTTTAGTGGTGTAATAACTGTTGCATTCCTTGTTGACCTTGACATTTGATATATGGATATCAACATTAATACCGGTCTTCCTCCCATCGATACTACCCAGCATACTTGTATTAACACTACCTAAATCGTGTTCAAGACATTTGGGTTGAAACTGTTGACATTGTACAAGCCCACGTTTCCTTTAACTCTTACTGGTTAACCTAAAAATCGAAATGCTTTTCCTTGCCTCGTGGGTTCTCGAAATACATACTTTGATATTTTTGCACAGAATGTGTGTTGATTTCGTCTAGAACAAATGTGGAACGGAACAAAACAGTTTTCATAATAAAAGACTCCTTAACAGTGATTGTTAACTTAAAATGTATAGATGTAATCTTGTCCTTACGAGTAACCATAAACCGATGTTGATGACCGCCAGTCAATGCGTTATCACTATTTAGTCGAATGAAAAGGACTTGTATTCCTCAATGCTCAATGACCTGATGACATACTCGTTAAGTTGGATCTGTGTTTGAGTATGATTCCAAACTATGCAATCATATCGTTTACAGTATGTAAGGCAGACTTCGGATGTATTCATTTGTTGATTCATTTAAATGTGTAGTTGTATGTATAGCCCTTTCTTGTTTAGGCGAATGGTCGCTCGCTTCATCGAATGTTGAATCAATATGTTCGAAACATGAACAACTTGTAGTCATACTATTCGAATATGGAAACAATTTAAGCATACCATATCCATAAAGTAGGGACGTGTGTGTGTGTTATTTAACATCCGATAAAACACGTTTTATATCACGTCTAAGGTTCACACATAGACGCCGCTTCTTCTACGATCAAAGCGTGGCCGAAAACGTGGCCGATCGTGACAAATCGCAGGATAAACGTAGTGGAGTCTTCATAAGCGCAGTATGATCGCGGTAGAGTGTTCATAATCGGAGAGCTCTACGCTCTTGCCACGCTTATTTTGAACATGCTCAAAACAAGATTAGCGGGACCGTGACCAACAAGAAAAAAGAAATAAAGACGAAATGAAGACCATAATTTGCCAACTTACTCGATTTAGACTCAGATCCGCCCCGATCCAAACTCTTTTCATATCGTGGCTTGATCGGGATGATTGTCGTAAAGTCGCAGCTCTATGAAAACGGGGGGTAAGCGTAGACAAACACGAAGCGAATTTGATAACAACATCATACCATGATGTTTTTTTTTAATGATTTGGTATTGCCCTTTGTTAAAGTTTTCCGTTGGCCTGTTCTCCATTTATAATACTTCAAATAAGCGGGCTTTTTTTATAACTAACATTCTTGTATTTCTAATCGTAAAATAATGAACTTCTGCCGAGAGAAGAAGCCCAGAAAATGTATGTGAAACCATACAATCTGTACTACAGTAAATTGGCAAAACACTTGACAGACAAAGTTCTATCAATACCACTCTTTAAGTTGTTTAGATATTATAGCAAGTTTTTACTTTTAAATGCGAAAAATGCACGGTAAAAATAATCCACATGAGAACGATGTTAATATGCACGTTAGAGGTATGAAGTGGTTACTACAACCATCTCATATACGATTTCAAACTTGCCTTTCATATTACAATAAAGCCGTGAAAAACAGATGTGTTCTGTCTGTGTCGCAAAAAAAAACTGATCGTAAGTGTATTTTTTTAACATGGTGTTGCTCTGTATGTTATTAAATACTGAACATTGTATAAATAACATATACGAAATTTGTAAAACGATATGATTCCCAAATTGTTTGCACCTTGTTAGAAATAAAGTATTTGTCCATACAATACTTTTCTCGCTTCAATAAAATGTTTCTAATTTATCTACAGGGTTTTACCAAGGAATTAAAGGATGGTGATACACTCATATCGTGGGGGGATGTTCACTCATCATTGAAGTAAACAAAAATGACGAAAATGAACATGATGATGATGTTAATTCATACACAGTCATGCTTTAGCTTGTTAATCCAAGTTACTAATTTGAAAAAAAGTGTGTCAAAATAAGATTTGAAGAAGCGTTATTTACAGACTAAATTCAACAATATTGGCTGGGATAAATGCTGCATCACGATCGACGTAGGAGTTTACATTTAAATACATGGACATGGAAGCCGTTTTTGCATTTTGCTTTGTTGAAACAAGAGCTAAAATCTAAATCGAACCTTCTATTTTCTTCTTGAGTGTGTTAACTTTGGAATGCCGATTAAATTAGAAAGGATGCAAATGTACAAAATTTTGACGGACTACTTTTTTCTAATATATTATTATTGACTCTTCTTTCAAATTAGAATTTGACTGCAGCAATTGATCTACAATAACAATTGAGGTATATATTTGGAATATATACATTTTATATACATACATATCAAATCAATGTACCGTATAAAAATAACAACCGTGTATAATTAATCCAAAAGAGCATTTGTGCAAAAGGTTTAGCTGAATCAAAATCAAATCTCCAAGCTTTAAGTTTCTGCCTGATGACATAATCAAGTAAAAGAATGCCCAAACAGAGGGATGTATCACGTCACAAACAAGATGGAGACGTCCATGCCGAGACAGGTATTTTCCGCTGTATTATGCACTTCATTACGTTTATTAATTGTTAAAATTTCGCTAACTTTTCAGCCATATCGGCAAACAAGTGATTATCGTTAATATCGTGTTAATATTCGCTCGATATCTTAATATTCATTCGCTGCGAAATGCGTTAGCGGGTCTTAAAATTAAAGCCCCCGCATCAGTCAGTTCTAGTAATGAATGAATTGAGTTCAAAAAGTGGCTAGACATTTTGCATTGCAACTCGAGCTTTTTGTGTGTTTTTTTACAGACTACATTCATAACATGTAAAAAAGAGCCTTGGATAAAATCAATAAGATTGTATTTTATATTTCTTCAAACATGAAATATATGTACTCGCATAACGCGAGGGTGGTGTATTGATGGATTCAGAAAATTGTTAGTTACCTAAAAGTGAGTTTAGTGTAATCACTACACTGATCAATTACTGTACAAGATAAATCGACTTAGCTTTTAAAGTGTAATATGTGTGTGTTTTTTTCATTTCTAAGTTTGTCAAATTATGTACATGTATATCCAGAAAGAATTATCAATAACAATATCCAAAACATATTAAATGCAATGATCACAACATTTATACATAGTAATATTAAAACTGTTTGTGATATTTACATGTTCCGCTAGTCAAAATAGTCCCTGAACATCCGTAACAAATATTGAAATGCATAAGTTTATCTGACACCCAGAGTTTCGTAATATAAAATAATTTAACTATGGGATACAAATAATAATCAAAAGCCCCATGCTTAATTTAGCAGACAAATTCATTTCACAATTATCAATTGGTGCTATAGCTATGTTTTTCTGTATGAAGAATATTCAAAGTTCCGAAACGGAAAGTGCCCCTTGAGTTTTAGGTCGCCGTTGAATAGTGGTTAAGGTGTCCGCCCAGCCATCGGCAGGTTACGGGTTACATCTCCACAGTGGAAGCGTTCTTTAGATCCACCCCATAAACACCAAATACTGGTTATTTCCCAGGAACCGGAACCGAGAGCGTTTCGAATTAACCTAAGGCTTTCTCTGCAATCTAGCTAAAATAAAAAGGTTTTAACTAAATAACCCCCACTAGAAATAACAGCTCATGTGGTATTTGTACAATAACACAAGTGGCTAATAGTTAACGCCCGAATGATAAATCTATTATAAGAGATTTTTCATGGAATGCTTATACTTTTACGGGATTTATTTATGCATTGTTGAATGTACATGTATTGATTGTATAATTATCTCATGGGAAGCCTTTTACGTTGAACGTATCACACACCACTTAAGGTGACATAAGAATATATAATCCTTGATATTGTCTTCATGACATATTTCAATCGCACCCTCGTCGTGATCTAACACTTTGAAGTGTGGGTTTAATAGTAAAATACGCTGTCACAATAACTGTTTTAGTATTTCCGATGCAAGATTATGATTGTTCTTTCAAACGTGTAACATGAATGCCTACTGGTTTACTCATAAACCGCGTGGTATGAAAAATACATCAGGTTTTACACATTTGCAGCAAATTGTTGTAAGGCTGACAACTGTACGGGTAGTGTGAGCCCATCACCAATTATGTTAACTTTTCCGTCAATCAAAATGCTTGCTTGTTATTATCTATTATTAGTGTTTATCTGTGTATGTATTTATTTATTGTATATCTGTTTCATGCTTTTAACAAAATACAGGTTGTATCAATCGTTGAAATAAAAAAAATCCCGTTTTACGCTACTCGCTGTTTCCAATTCCGTATTACCATACTAACCGGACTAATTCGACCCGTTTAATGACGTGACATTACGCGTACCGAAAATATAAATATTTTATATTACGAAATTTATTACGTAGTACATCGTGTGACGTCATTTCTGTGACGAAACACAATAGTCTTATCTAAACTCTATGGAATTTAAGAACATGTCGGACGTGGTGTTTTTTAACAGTAAACTATTTGTTAAAAACATCGAACGAATTCAAAACGTATTTTGGAGTGTGTGTTTATCATGCATAAATGTATATTTCGATAGGAATACAATAAAATAGTGTGGTTTAAACTAAGTTTCGATAAAGACATGGAAGATAGAAGTGGAAGTGCATATTGTCTCAACGTTTTTGTTATAAACATCGGATTAAAGTTGTCAACTTAATTGTTATAAACATTGGATTAACGATGGCATTAAGGTAATCGTGTCGGAAACCTGTGGTTCCCGGTTCGAATGTTAACACGTTAATTGACATAAACTGTATTCATACGCGTCTTAAATAAACTATGGCGTACCGTTAAAGTCATTGTTTTGTCGGTTTTGTTAAAGTAAAAAATACAATCGTTAACTGTTTTCGTTAGTTGTTGTATATAATAAAAGGAATATTACGCTAGTTAAATGTTCCAAGAGTTTGTATCACTCTCGTGGCTTGTCCTATTTCGCATCATACAAGCCACTCGAGTTCCGTTTGTTTATTTATGTATTTATGTATTTATGTATTTATGTATTTATGTATTTATGCATTTATGTATTTATGTATTTATGTGTTTATGTTTTTATGTATTTTAAATTATTTATTCATTAATGCATAAATACATTAATGCATTTATTGATGCATTTATTGATGTATTTATTAATGTGGCAGGTAAATGTACATGTCGACTAAGCAAATGTCCAGTATATAAGCATACAACATTAATAAGAATTTAGCTTAGACTTCATGCATTCATATTGAGCAGGAATAAACAGATCAAAACGGTGGGGCATGAAATCAATAGTTTCTAAAGTTTTCTAAAATCGGACCAATTGTTTCAAGACGCTGACGCGTAGTTATACAGTGACCAGTACCATGACCGCACTACTTTTGTAAATATAGTAACAAACATGAATAAACATTACCCGTTTGTTTACTTTTTTTCTTTGATGTTTCATTTCTCGATGTCTCGATTTATCCCATCAATTTTCTGAGTTGTCAAATATTTCTGTAAAAATATATTACCGAACCAGCTTTCCGTATTTTATTTTCATCACTTGAATACTCAATTTATCTTGTGTGACGTCATTTCGGTGACGAAACATTTTACGAAAACAATATGGACGTGGTGTATTTTTTACAGTTAAATATTTCTTTAAAGCATCGAACGAATCCAAGACGTATTTCGGATTGTGTGATTGTCATGCATAACACCTTAAGAACAGACACTGGAAGTGTATATCGTTGTAACTGTATTGTTATTAGCATTGGATTAAAGTTGCCATTGAGGTAAGCGTGTCGTTTATACTAAATTTAGTTTTTATGACCCCTGTCAAAGCTTAAATAATAGCATTAATCTATTCTACAGCACAGTTTCAGCTGCAATCGATGTTTTAATTTTCCAAAGTATGTGCTACGTGTAATAATAATTAATAGTAAAACTTCAGAACTCCTTTTCTTCGCGCAGGAATAAGGAATAACTAAACCTTAAGGGGCGGGTCCTAGCTGTTCCCGAAACGAAGATTACAACAGGTGTTGCCTCCCTAAAAGCATACAATTCTGAGTTGTTTTTTTGCTTGAATATGTTTTAATTGTTTCAAATCAAAGGACATATATAAATATAAGGATTGATTCTTACTTTTCGGGCTTTTATGCAGTATGAACGCTCTGGGCGAGTATTGAAAATTTACCGAGAAGCGCAATCGCGCTTCACGGAATTTTCAAAACTCGCCCTGAGCGTTCATACTGCATAAACGCCCGAAAAATAGGAATCAATCCTTAAATGACTCGTGTACTGGCCAAATAGCGAATGATGCTCAACTGTCCGTTGTTAAGTTCAGTTCTAGAATGTCTGATATTTCTTTTATAGTTGTATTGACTTTAAAGCAAATTGTATAATTTCTAAAAGTATGCAGTAACTACTAAGGGACGTTCAAGATTTGTGCTCCTAATCCTAAATTAAATATATTTGCCGAAATGGTCTGTGTGTAATTCATCGCACTAAATGAAGGTAAAAAGAGAGCTTATTCATCTTCACTGAAAAGGAGCTGAGAAAGATGCCCGATATGTGTTTACCTAAGGATTTCTCATGAATATGTTTTATATGAAAATCTGAACACCACTATTACGCATACAACGTTATGTTATGCATTCAAAGCAAATAACAAGCCAAACTATTTTGGTCGGACGGAAAATTAATGCACCGTGTTTTATTTAGCAGACGACTTAATTGCGTATTTATCCAGGGAAATAATAATTATTTGGCATTGTTGTAAAATTTTCGAATAAGGGTTCTGCATCATAAATTCCATCGTTAGATCTAAAAGCTCTAACGGTATTTGCAATCATGCAGTTAGATAATATGGAAACTCCGATTGACGGAACTATCGTCAGTGAACAATAATGGATAGTTCTTTTAGTTTATAGTAATATAATTACATGTATCTACCGGGAAATCGTCGACGTTGGAAGTATTTATTACCACTTAGAGTGAAATAACACTAAATTAATATTAATAAAGCTCTAGCGTACATTTTACCAAGGCTTTTCGATCAATAAATATGGTTTGTCGGGATTATAACAACAGTGTGACGGCATTCTTAATACTAAAGTGTGATGTATTACATTATTTTATCTTTCTTGTTGTAATAGTACATGAATGATTACGCATTAATCGAGTGTAATAGCATAACAATTTAGTTCACCTTAATATCAATGCCAGAAAATCATTCTAAGGGAAACAACTGCATGAACTATATAATAGAATCATTCCTTAAATTTTCAGTGACAAACGCGCAAATTTATTCCTTCTTCCTTATGTAAAATAAAAAAATCGAATGACGGATCTCAATTTTCACAATAATGTATATCAGTTTAGAAGTAAAATCATTTTTTCGATTTTTCGGAAATCGGATTCGACGGATTCAATGTTTCGATATGTCCTTTATTTTTGGCCAAGGCGGACATTCAAGTAGTTGTTCCTACGTTGTTTTACGAAAAATCAGACATAGGTTCCTACGTTATTTTGTCAGCCCGTGCATTGGTACCTACTTTATATTGACATCCTGGACAATCGTCCACAATTTCGTCCGCCCGTTCTTATGTAATATTTGATAATACCAATACCGATTTTTCAAATGGACTTTCATCTGTTTATCTTTTTGATCTCAAAATTGCGGTATAATTACGCATTGTATGTGTTGCTTTACGTTAGTCACTACAGCAATTTTCGACAAATACAAATTAAACAGTAATTCGTAATTTCCAAACCAACCAAATCATCATGCTTTTTTTCGGAGCGCTTATTCTAGACAGAAATTAATATAACCAATAAAATGATGATTTAATCGTTTCGAAGGCGTTTTAAAGGAGTCAGCCTCACATATACACTTTAAGATTAGTAGGTCGTTTAAGTATTACTAGTCCTGATAGGTGTGTATCTTGAACCTATGATTATCGAAACATACTTAACAAAATATGCGTTTTGTTTTAATAAAATATGTTTAATGCCATAATTACATTCAGTTAATGTCTTTCGCATCACTAAATTTGTACTTTTTTTTCTTTCGTGGATGCAATTTCAGTTTATGAAAATAAAATTGAGACTGTGGAATGTGAACTTTACACAGGAAAACCTTTGCTTGTTTCGAATATACAAACATAGCGAGCATCTATGTAAATACATAGTTTAATCCTATTGTTTAGAATGTATGCATATGTTATAAATACGACTGATAATTCATCATTTCATTTTCCGACATAAACACTTAGAGACTTTTCTAACGCAACACGTATTTAAATCAATATAGCTCTCTTCATTTTAAACGGACTTTGTTGAAATAGAGACCAATAATAGTTTAACACGTAATTATTTATTTCTGTACAACAATATTTTTATTATATAATTATCGTCACACAAACGAAACGTAAACAGTTCGAAAAGCAAGGTTTACATTTTTCAACGTCGATAATTTATGTGTAATTCTATTACATTTTTATACTTAAAGTTATGCATTCCGGTGGTTCATAGAAAAATATCAGCGAATTAAAACTGATAATTCAATGTTTCAAACAGTGAATATGTACAGTGAATATGATCGATAATTTTCTCAGTTATACTGTGAAATGACGTCGTCTTCATGACGTTACCACGTCATTATTTCAGCAAATATACAAAAATAATCAAATGTAAGCATACATTACATTTGTTGGATTCGGTGGAATATCGAGTTTAATTCACTCGTGATCATGGAAAAGTAAAGTTTCACTCGTGGCTTAAATATAATTTGCTTTAATCAGTCGTGCATTAAAATCGATATTCCTCAAAATCAAACAGATATCTTCTTTATCTATTAACATTACTATTTATTTATTTTTTTTATAAGTATATGTTTACTTTTAAATTTATTTCCCAAAATACCCAACAAACGATTAATAAATACAAACGAACACGTTATGTTCATTTTCGTGTGGTGAATCAGTTGTGATAATTATTTTATATGATTTAATCATAGAGAAAAGCTCGTATGATAAAAAACTATTTTCATGTTCAAAAACAACATTTTGTAGATATTCGAACCGATGATGCAACACTCAAAACAATCGAATCGTTTCGCAATGTAACCCTTTATAATGTTATTAATTTCGAATTGTGATTAATCATAAACAAAAATTTAAATGTCAGGCAACGTTATACGTGCTATTCCGCACCCTGATGCACAGTGTTTTGATATTGTTTTGAATCTGACAAAAGGGAAATTTTGTCTTTCTCATTATAGCTCTGTTTACCAAATGCAAGAAAGGCGTTGATACAGAATTATTTAATCATGAACGTTTACTGAATGTACATATTTCAATCATTTTAATTATACCATTGAAAACCTTAAATTAGTTTGTTAAATTTCCCACATTGTATAATGTGTTGCTCGCATTGATGGCAACGCCATCCATTAAAAAGAACGTGTTTGTTGTTATAGCAAAACCACGTAACACCACCACCTGAAGCCGACCATAGAATATCTCCCTGAAGTTGTTGTAATCTATAATAACGATTATATCTCGAGGAAAAACTAAAATGATTGCTTTTAAAGTTTGCGATCATCACATGGGAGTCGATTGTGTGATCAGACTTATTTATCATCGCATCGTTTTCTTGAGGTGATAAATTCCATTCCATTTATCGTCACAAACAATTCCGACATTTCCCCAGATGTATATTTCCGTTATTTCTTAGTTTATGACTTTCATATCAAGACAGATTCTCTCGCTTTTCACTCGAGTTTAAAGTTGAAGGTTTGTTTCGTCAGTGATTTTGCCGGGAATAAACATTAAGTTTGAGTTAGTTGTTTTAACAAATATTGCATAAGCAACTGTTCACTTTACTTTAGGGAATTTAATATTAAGCTTATGTATAAAGCACAGGTGGTTAGCGTGTGGCTATGATATTAATTAGTGAAAACATCATTTTGAATGATAAATAATCATATTGTAACGAAAAATTAAATTTTATGAAAAAAAAATTCACTATCAAATATATATATAACAAGGTATGCAACTCAAAATCACCCCACAATGGGGTGCATCGCTTTGACAGCCATATCTTCAACAATTGTGCAGCGATTTTCACGATATCGGTCTTATTCAACGCAGAAATGAGTTTCCTTTCTGAAAATGTATATGTCTTGCAATATTACTACAAATGCTGGGTCAACTTTTAAGAAATAACACGATACACAACTCGCATGACCCAGTTGACAATTAACCGAACACGACCCTATTGCATCTCCTCTAAACAAGCTCGGATTAAGAAAAATTAATTTATGTCGCCCCATTGGTGCAAAAAGGTACCATGTGCCTTCTATTTTCAATGTCACTTGATACCTGTTTGCACAATATATTTGCACTGGAGATAATTAGTTTAAGAATTGAACCGGAATATTCATGCTATAGATATGATGTATAATTTGCTTCAGCAAATCTGGGTCCATTTAAGTTCATTTAATGTTCTCTTGTTTTTGCTGCTGCATTTTAAAAATATAATTTACGGTATGTTAAGGTATACGTGTATGCCAGCGCAAATGAACTTTGTATTTGTCCTTGTTAAATGTTGATTACTGTTGCAGATTAAAAATCGTTTTTATAAAATTACACTATGAGCAATGTTAAGAATACATACATCTAGAGGTTATTTGTTGGATTCGGTGGAATATCGATTTTATTTCACGAGTGATCATAGAAAACAATATTTTCACGAGTGGCACAGCCACGAGTGAAAATATATTTTTTCTATGATCACGAGTGAATTAAAACCGATATTCCACCGAATTCAACAAATTTTCTTTTTATTTTATGCTTTTTTTCACCGTATATTTACATTGAAAATGAGCTAAATTGGATACTTTTGCTGGATTTATGACGTCATTTCGTTGAAAAAATGACGTCATTTCACAGTAAAACAGTGACAAATATCGATATTTTTCACTGTTATTTTTCACTGTTTAAAACAGTGGAATACCAGTTTTATTTCACTGATATTTCTCTATAAACCACCGGAAAGCATAAAATAAAACACTTTTTATCATTGTAATTTCTTGTCACACGCGTGCTTGGTTTTTAGTGTTTTACAGCTAGGCAATCTTGCACATCATGATCCATCCACCGTAAACCGTTTAATATCCGTATTCTTACATTCCTAGAAAAAGACAATTGAAAATGACCATCATGGATTACGTTTTAATTTGTAAATGTATTGAATATGAAGGTGCTTTGTTTAGGCTTTAGTTTTAAGTCAAAACGTTATTTGCTAACAATGTGCGTTTGTCATTAAGAAGGTTATATTTATTTTCACAAAGAAATACTAACATAATTGTCCAGTAGATTAAATTGTATACCGGTTGGTAAACTTCCGTTTTGGATTGGTGTTGGGGCTTTTATGTTAATGCGGATACTTCATAAAAAAAGACATTTGACCATAATATTCCCTAGTAATGGTTAACATCTTATATACAATCATAGCTCTCAGGAAATACAACCGCCTGCAGTAGTGTATATCATCATAGCTGATATCGTCGAAACAGCACTCTCCTTAATTGATCATATATTTCACATTGACTGGACAAATGTAAATATCTGAGTTTGATGCATTCCTAGAAATTTCTTAAAACAAATTGCATTATAAAAATTGAATAAACACGCATCATTTAGCCTTAGATATTGGTATTTCTATAAGAACCTCGGTTATATAAAAATATATAATAAAGCTATACCTAATGATTTAAATTGTTGATGTATCTTTAATATAGCTTTGCAATAGACAACGCTTCCAAACACTCGATCATATATCTTTGCAATAGACAACACTTCCAAACACTCGATCATATAGCTTTGCAATAGACAACGCTTCCAAACACTCGATCATATAGCTTTGCAATAGACAACGCTTCCAAACACTCGATCATTCTAACAGACTCGTATGCAATCGCTTCAAATTTTGATAATACGATATAATGGTGAATGGAACTTTATCAATGTTAGGAAGTTGTGCAAAATACGTTTTCAGTCGCGAGGGTTGTTCTAATTGTTGTATTTTTGCAATGTGATATGTCAATGTTTTTAATGAACTGCCCTGACAAGAACATATGCGACTCCATAAAATCAATACATTCCATGTAACCGCTAAGGTATCAATAACATTTCAACTCGCAGTTTGCTGTTCTCTTCAATTATTCATTCATTTGTAATATTTAATTCATGTTTATAAACGGACATCCATAAGGAAACGCAGAAAGGTCAAATGACATCTGAGCCGTGCTCTGTGAGAAGGGGGTTTAATGCATGTGCAAAAGTGTCGTTCCAGATAAGCCTTTGCAGTCCGCACAGGCTAATCAGCGACGACACTTACCGCTTTTATTATATTTTTCGTTTAAAAAAAGTGTCGTCTTAACAAACATCAAGTTTAGGCGGAAAGTGTCGTCCCTGATAATGTGTGACGACACTTTACGCACATAGATTAAACCACCTTTTCATCGAGCACAGCTCAGATATTTAAGAGTTTTATGACGCCCAGCAGGGCTTGTATCTCGTGTGCAACCATTTTGATAAAACCGGGTATATTTTGCACGAATAACGCATTTTTCCTTGCTTAATGATTAAACACACATGGACACGTAACTGCAGGTTAAAAACCACGTTGTTCGCATTAATTCTTCAAATGGATATGGCTAAAACTCATGCTTCTATACTGTTATTTAACAACAGAGGCATGAGTTTATTTTCCAGATGTTGCTTCACAGATTAGTTCATATCACGTTTTTAACTACATTTGAGGTTTATGCGTTTTATTGTCAAAAAACTATTTTTTGTTATTTCCTTATTTATATTAAAATCTTGATATAAATAGTACCAACTGCAACACGCTTTATAAATTGTTTAAGACCTAATAAGCACTTAAGCAAAATTTAAAGCACTCATATTAAAGACAGGTAATGTTCACTTTAACTATTCGTCATGGTACTGGTCTAAAAATAATCGCTTTTTTTTCATAGCAAATGTTTAAGAGCAACCTCAAGTAATCTCCATAAAGAAGTTACTAAAAAACTCTGTAAAGAATATAAGTTGCACACGTATAAAGGCATGCAAATGTTAAATGTCATATATAGATATAGGTCAATAACTGAAATTCATAAATACGGTTGGTAATATACTAAAATAGTGATTTTTTTCTTTGTCGTTGTCTCTTAATATGTTATCAGCCTGTACCAAGTTTTCAAGTATTCATGTTTAAATAAATGCGGGATACCTACCGACTTCCCTGCTATGGTTTATTTCACGAACAAACAGTATAAAAAGAATCAACCCCACACCTTCACAATTCAAATCGATCCGTAAAACAACAGAATACATGTCAATATTGAAAATATTTAAATGAAACAAAACAAATACACCTCGTGTATTATTAAATCAAAGTACTGGCAGTACTGGTGTGACGATGCTTTTGAAGAGGATGGATATAAAACATCAATTTAAGTTTATCTATATCACCACAATTGTGTATGTTGATACGAACATTTGGGTACGATAACAAATTTGGGTAAGAAAATTTTAGGTACGAAAAAAAATTTGGTAGGAAAAAAATTTGCGTACGAAACATTTTTGGTACGAAAAAAAGTTTAGGGGTACGGGGGAGTAGTACCCGTGGGTAACTTGACCCATTGAGCGAAACTGGGAGGCGTGTCACATTCTTGTTCATTAAGTATGGCAATACCTTCATGATGATTCTCGAAAGTAGGTATGAGCACATAGTCGGACCATGTGAGCTCATTCGTATGAGCACTTGACTATCCGAGTTCGCCCACGAACATATGGATAAGTTAACTAATAGCGAAATTACCTTATACATGTATATGCTGAAATCTAACAATCGAACGAAATATCAAACGTGGTATGTACACTTAAGTGGTTGTGTAATTTCTGTTAGAATACCGTATTCAATATGTAAAATTTAAATGATTGTGCCCGCACTTGAGTTTGTTGCCTTGTTTGAGTCTGTACGCGCCTAGGCTGCACCCAGTGTGTGTATTTGTGTTTTCCAAGGTAATGAGTTACCTCCGCGCTTAGGCTGCATAATGTTGGGGCCCGGAGTGTGTCCAGCACTCCTACCTAATAAGATTAGATTGACGACAGTTGGGACGAATTTTGAATGATAGCTGCAATTTCCAGCTATTTGTTTTGTACTGAAATACTTTTTAATTTTTTATATGGTCAAATGCTGCGGGGTGGGGGTGAGATTATCCGGAAAAAAACACCTGTCTGGAATGGTGACCACAAAACAGACACAATATAACATTGCGCCGGGAGCGGGAATCGAACCGGTGTCGAAAAGGTGAAAAAGCGAACGTCCTTACCTATGCGCTAGCGGGACGGACAATTACGCAAAGAGTGTGTATTTGAGATTTATTTACAGGTCGTCCAGCGTCTTCTCGACTACAGATGTATCGACCTGCCCCTGTGACCCTTCAGGGGAGAAAATAAGGTCATATTATACATCATAGCACGATGGCCAATGAGACCTTAATGTGACTAGATGCTTTTTTTTTTTTTTTTTTTTTTTTTTTTTTAATGGATTATGTAGTGGTTTGCCTTTTATCAAAATGGTTTTTGTAGTATTCCTATTAGCTCTAGAGTATCATTATCCTTATTGGCATTAATGTTAATTTCTTAAAGTTTGTGTGTGGTTTTTGTGCTCTCCGCCCCAAGAGGTGTTAGTGGGGGTTCGAGCGGGATACAGAGGGCGCCCCGATTCCAGAGGCGCCCCTGGTTCTTTTAAGTGCCCGGTGTACAGCACCGATACACTACACCCCCGTTTAACGTCCCTCGCGGAGGACTTGTTAGTACATAAACATAGATTAGTACAGATATTACTCTATTGCCCTGTGTCTTGGTGTAAATTCACATGGGCTCTCTCTGTTGTGCTGTTGGATATTGTCAGGTGTTTAATGGTGTTGCAAGGGTCAGAATAGTTTTGAAGTTTAATATAGTAGAAAAGGGGCTGCGTTTGTGTGGTTGGACCGAGATGACTGATTGGTTGTTGGTGGTACAGGGAGGACAATATCTGGTTCTACACTTTCTTTCTTTGGGAGACAATTTTCACGCGCCTTTTTTTGTTTTTGAGAGAGAGAGAGAGAGCGCTCACGTTCTTCTTCCTGTTTATATTGCTAGTGGTTACACAGATGGTTATTATATGTATTAGTGCATTTTGTTCAGGAGGGAATAGATCTGGGATGTTAATGCTGACCATCCCTCTAATTCGATCTGATCCTCATAGTGACAAGGGTAATACGTGCAGGTTAGCAATACAAGGTTTACAATTCAACGTCAAACGTAACAAGGCACAGGCATGCAAGGAAAAAACTTACACTACTCTACAAGAAAACATCACCGTCGCTACAGTAGGGGAAACAACAACAACAAATACCGTCACCATTCTCTTTTTATTTTTATTTTTGTCATGTTGGGTATGTCATGTCAACGGGGCCAGAGTGCACTGATGTCATGTCAACGGAGCCAGAGTGCACGGGCGAGAGATATCTCTTCAGGCGCGCCCTCTGGCCCAGCCGACACGCTCTACTCAACATGTTTAATTCTTGTACATATGGGAAAAATGTTAACTAATCACATTTAATTACAACAATATTTACACCTATAGGGGTTGCACTGTGGGTAAATTTGCCCACGTACGCACTTACTGCGTCTTCCGATCCTGCGTGGAAGTATGTTGTCTGTGTCCCCTACCTTCGTCGTTGTTGCTGATTACAGCTTAAGAGAAGGAAAGCGAGGGTCTCGCGGAACCCTGGGTTTTGTTACCTAGAGCGCTATTTGGTTGTAAAAGAAGGCTTAGAGCTTATCCATAGTGGTCGAAAGGGGCCAAGTGACATATGTATTGGGGGGGGGACGTACCCTTCCGTCGTTTTAGTATTATTAGTCTTTATCTATTTATTTATTGGTGTAATTTTCCTATATATCATAAAGCGCAGACGAGGAAACCGCGAACGTTCGTTATAGACAGCTCCCTCATCTTTGCCTTGTTTATAGTATTGTTTATTTATGTATTGACGTCAACAAGGTGTTATTGGACACTGCATTGTAATGTACTACCAATCCAAAGTACATTTGGACCCCAAATACAATTATAGGTTCTCGGCGTGCACATTACATGCAGTGTTTCTATATCTATTTATTTGTTGATGCAATTTTCCTCTTGTCATAAGTCATTATTAATTGGAATCTTTAAAATTACATATATCATGGATTGTTTTACGGTACAGTTTTAGAACCAAATTAATTAATAATAGTATATAAGTTCGAGCCGGGCCCAGACGAGTGGCCATATGGACAACACCGGAGTGACCATCGTCCGAGACCCACCCGTCATTAGTACATAAAGTTGCCATTATTGATCTGAGTTTTTATTTATTTATTTATTTTAATTTTCCTATAGGGCCGGGATAATAGGGTTAGGTTCAGTTCGGGCCCAGACGAGTGGCCATATGGTGCACACCGAAGTGACCATCGTCCGAGTCCCGCCCGTCATTAGTACATAAGATTGCTATTATTAATTTGAATAAATGAAGCAGTATATAACTGACGGTATGTGTTGTTATTTCTATCTACCGCTAATAGTCCAACGGAATATTATATTTTATCTACGTAGCCCGTGTCGCGCAAAAATTTAAACACGTGCAGTCGCACAACAGGAGCGATTCCGCTTGGAGGCATCAACAGTGAGTCGCGATTAATGATAAGTGGGTTTTTGTATGCCGCTATTACCCCTGCACTTAGTTCTAGTCTCTGTTCAGCGTGTTTAGGGCATATAAAGAAAAGATGTTCAAACGTGTTATGAATGTTGCACTGGGGGCAGAGGACAGTTTTGTAATAGTCGCCGTGCAATCTAGTCACCCTTAGGCGCATGCGCGAGTAAGCCCTGTCCTCCCTTTTAATGGGACTATAGATGTTAATCTTATGGCTAGGGTTGGTTAATATCGGTAAATTATGATCGGCGCAGTAAATTGACCATTTGTGATCCTGTTCATTATACCCTTTTTGGTTTATGATTGCAATTAGTTCGCGCGCGCTAGGCTTTAAATCAGAGGGTAGACCTTCATGTGAACCTATTCTGGCAAGTTGGTCAGCGTGTTCGTTACCCGGAATGCCTACGTGACTCGGGATCCATACGAATTGGAGAGTGATATTGTTGTTTGCTAGTTTTGTGATTCCCTTTAATGTTGCACATATAAGGTCGGGACGCGTTTTCGATGATCCTGCATTAAGTGCTTGTAAGGCGCTGAGAGAATCGGTTAATATCGCGTAGTTTGGGCGTTCGTGGGTTTCAAGTTCATTAAGCCACTTTATGGCGCTGTTTATTATAGCTAGTTCGCAAGCAAATATAGATTACGCAAAGAAATGTTGTTGTATCTATATATATCATAGCAGTGCAGCGTTTACAATTTGCAGGTTCGAAATTGTTCGCATTCTTTAGTTTTGTGATCACGTAAAAAGTTAATTTTACATGTTTTTATTCGCAATATATTTACTTAATCGAGAACAAATATCAAACAAAATAGAGAAAATATATAGTTGTTTCATCGGTCCATAAAAATAAAATGGATGTAAAATTACTAATTTAAAATTAACGTTCTGATACACTTATTGAATCTGTTTTCCCAGGATATGCTGTTCTATTAATATTTACCTTTATCAACACGAACGACAACTCTGCTAGGAGAATGTTATCAATGAAAATCAACGAGCAATCTCCTACGCAGTGGCGAATGCCAAGGGAACTATCTGAAAAATCGAGTTATCTCAATCGGACTGGCTCGGTCTTTTACATTGGTCACCATTGTGAAGACTTTTTTTACTGGTTATCAAACCTTACACGATGCTGTTCCAGCATCGTCAAAAATGGTCTAACGAAAACCAATCTCAACGCTGACAATTACATAGCTCGTGCACACAGTTGCTTAGTAATTACATTGGATTTGAAATTATATTACTACTTTAAATAATGTTTGACATTCAGTTCATTTATATAATATACGTTGAATAACACATTTTCGTATCGACCAATGACAAAATACAATATCGGAATATTGTAACGAACCTTTACATATTTCCAAACAATTTTAGTTAAAAAATATTCTATTCAGATCACTTAGGATTAGCATAATGTAAATACTTGACCGAATCAATGCTGACTCGATTTTATAAGTGGCCTTGCCACAAATGCGTCCATCAATATCCTACCCTTATGCAGCACATAAAACGTATTCAGCATTGATTCAGTATTCAGTGTTGTACTAGTCTAACCACCATGATTCAGTATTCAGTGTTGAACTACTCTAACCACCATGATTCAGTATTCAGTGTTGAAATAGTCTAACCACCACCATTAGACAGTAAACTGGAAATAACGCAGTTTAATTTATTGTATCGTTTTATTTAAAATTGACTTATTCTGTTTAAACGTATCAAACATACATTTTATAATGTTTATTGACAAATACTTTATATAAAAGAAACAATATACATTTTAAATCGAGAATAACATAGAATATATATCCGTTTCGTGGTAAAGCTAAAATGTATTAGTGCAAAGCAATCGTATATTAGGTATTCTTATTAAGAATAATCATACATGTTTATAACCGATGAGTACACATTTGCATACATTCGAGGGCGGGACGCCAATGGGTAATTGAAGTTCCATGTTCAACGTCAGCTTTGCATTTCAAAGTGTGTTACATTTTGTGAAGAAAGCACTGATCATGCGCTTTGATGAAATGAGATAACAAACCTTCAACACAAAACCCCATGCCATTGTTGCATGTGATTTTTTAACCAAGTGCCTGTTAACTAGGTCCTGGAAATTTTAAGACCTTAAAGACACGCCTTTATAAATCAATGTGTGCACTATCAGGTACAATGTTATGTGACCCAATTGACTGGTCACGTAGGACAAAATGTTATTTAAGAAAGACGCTCAGTGAAACATTTATAAGTCACCACTAATGTTTGTAATTATAAACTAAATGTATATGCTGTTTTATTTGATGGATTTATCATTTAAAGAATTAAGTGTTACGAATACATAGGTAACGAGTCGGACCCTTGATATGTGTTTGTTTTTGTTACTATTACATAAACAGCACTACAAATAAACACAAAGTAGGGCAAAGCATATGTACGTGTCAAACGAAATCATACAAACATACAATAAGGTGGACATTTGGCTACACGTTGTATTTCACTCTTTTGTAGTTAACTTTAATATGTGAGTGGCTTCCGGTTGTCTTTTCCATGGAAACACAAAGCATACTGTTAAAACATAAAGTCCTATATTCTGTTTTACCAATTACATTATAACATAGTCGCCGGGGCATTCAGTACAGGCAGTGCGGATATAATAACAGATCCAAATTGAGATGTTTATCGTGCGAACCAATCACATATCTAAATATAGGAACGCGTCTAGAAATAACGCGCCTGGATCAATTCGTGTGTTGTTGTGCTGAACACCGGCGAATGTCCTTTCCAAAGCAGGGGAAACTGAGTATAAATTAACAAAACTGGTTGCCATATCAACAGGAAGGAATTTCCCAATATATTTCGAACTTTGCCTACAATCCCGTGATCTCCCCGACCTTAACCCGAATTAATTGGGTCAACAAATCATCGTTCTGTTCTGAAAGCTTTGTAATTGACAAAAAACCTTCCTGAGTCTGAATTTGTTTGAGCATTGAAAAAGAGTTTAAATATGTATCATACATGAAGTTGAGCTCTATATTAAATTTTATATTTTCCTCAAAAATAAGCACATGTCCATGACTATTAAAAATAGTAATTCTGCAGCAATCGTTTTTTTTTTTCGACATCTTACCAACATGAATGCAAAAATCATACTTTAATCGGACTACCAAGCAAGTTTGAGTGATTTTAAAAAATAACATTTTTATACATGCGGCACGTTATGTCTTTATTCCAAAACGTATGAAGATTTTAATCCTTAAAATAAGCTTAGAGTATTGCATGTAATGTAATATTGAATATTAGAAAAAAAAACGATTTAACTCATTAACCTTGATATTGATACTCCATACGATGTATACAAACTAAATATAGTCAAAAAAGCATAAATCATTGTAACATTTTAAAAGTGGCACCGGAAATATTGTCGTAACGGCACTTGTTTATATTATGTATAAGTAATATTATCATTTATGTACGAATGTAAATCATTCAATGACATACGCTGTCTTGTTTCAGAGAATTTGTTTAACGCAAAATGGGTACCAACTTTCTTCTGGCATAAACTAGAGAAAACCCACATCATTCACACATGTTGCTATGGACACCGCCTTGGTGGAAATTTAGGACATCAATTTTATGGAAACCAGAAATAGTCTGTTATTTAATACACATACGGCTTTATTTGAAATGGTTTTATATTTAACTGGTTTTGTCATAATTCGAATAGAAAACAGACAGAAGAATATTGCAAGAGAGCTGGAGAAATTGGTAAAATTCGTATGCCCTCCCACTTGCACCTAAGTTTGATATGTCTGTTTGTTTAGTGGTGTACCAATTGTTGCATTCCTTGTTGACCTTGACATTTGATAGGATCTCAAAATTAATATTGGTCTTCCTCCTATTTATACTATCCAGCATACTAATATTAACCCTAACTAAACCGTGTTCAAGACATTTGGGTTGAAACACAGGTGGAAGTAACGTACCAGGGATAGTATTTTTATTTATTTTCTATTTTTTTAGGAGCCCAATATATTCAAATAAATATATAAATTCATGTTTATTGAGAAAAAAATTGACAAAGAGCAATGAAAAACAAATCCACACCCTCAAATATTGGAATCATAACAATGTCATTAACTAGAATTTATCATCGACCTGTCATCGCGGGCCGCAAAAATGTCAAAATTAGCTTTAGCCCAAAGCATCCCTTTATCCTCCTATAGGCAATTGGACAACCTTTCAAAAAAAGTTAACTTCAACAAAATCTGTCCAGCCGTTAACTCACAGTCGGTCGATAACCAAGCAATATTTCCAGTCCGTTTGTCAACCCGAATAAATCTTCGACATACTTTCAAACAGTATATTTTAGTATTTCCCTTAATCGATAGCTCGCGTACTTTTTCTTTAAAACAATGAGGCATGTCATATAATGCATGCATATGCAACCTCTTTCCCCTTTTTACGATAAATACCATACCATACCATATTCTTTATTGCATAAAACATAAACAATGTTTATAGCAAACAATATATACAACAAATATACAGTGGGACATACAATTAACAACAATGGTGAACAAGAGCATAGTTAGTACATGTACACACAATGATGTTTAGAATGATAGTCATATTGCAATAATTGCAAAGCCGTTCATTTTGCGGAGTATTTGAATATCGCCCAGTGTCTATAGTAAGCTGGTGTGATTACATTCGCAATTGAGCAAGTGATCGTTTTAGGTAGTTTTTCTTGACTACGTCTAGGTATTTTTCACGGGTAAATGTATGTTTAAATTTTTAATAAGTTATTAGTTTCGGTGAATTATTTATGTCACAGTACTATTTTTGAAAGTATTGGTCATATATCCTTTGTCTTACAAGAGATATACAGTTGTCATCGATTTCCTCAGAAATCCATATTGAACTCAAACCATGTTCATTTAATATTGATTTTATTTGTGTAGCCCAATTTCTATTTGTGTATGTTTCGTTATTCAAATCATCTGTTTAAAGTAGATAATATATCATTTTTTACAGGACTGCTTTCTGGCAAAGTTATATTTTTTTTCCAATATTTTATCATAATATATTTACGGTGGACTGATAATGGCACTCTTCCCAACTCTCCGTAGAGCGCTGCTGTAGTAGTCGATTTTTTTATTCCTAAAATATATTTTAGAAATTTGGTATGTATAAATTCAACGTCAGTGCCCGGGTTTGAGCCCCATATTCCAGCGCAGTAATGAAGTATAGGTCCAACTAATATGTCGAAAAGTAACTTTTTGGGATACTGAAAATTCAAATTGTTCAAATATTTGGAACAGTTTATGTAACGAGAACGAGGCGTGTTTTGCAATTATTTTTTTAGCCTAAAGAAATTCCCATTCTTAAATAGAACTGCACCGAAATATTCAAAGGAATCAACGAAATCTATCTTTGTGTTACAAATAGATAGATCAATACTACGTGACCTTCCGTTTTCGAATACCATTGATTTTGTCTTGGAGGCATTTATTTTTAAGCCCCATAGGTCACAATAATTATCGACTTCGTTTATCATAAGTTGTAGACATTCTGGTGATTTGGCAAACAATATCATGTCATCAGCGTATAATATTAGAAATAGCCTAATATTTTCTAAGGTTATAATTCCGGGTCTGTCTGAAGTTATATTGTCAATCAAATCATTGAGAAAAAACATTTCTAATAGAGGAGAGCTCGGGTCTCCTTGTTTCACGCCGGTGTTATGACTAAAGGAGGGGGACAACTCTGCATTAAATTTTACACACAGCTTGACCGTATTGTACATTGCTTTTAGGGACTCGATAAAATGATTACTCACTTTTTCCTTCATCAATTTGTGCCACAGGAACTCATGGTCTATGCGGTCAAAAAATTGTTGGTAATCTACGAAGACGCAATACAGGTTTTCTTTTTCACTCAAAATCATTGTTATAATTGATTGCAAAATAAAAATACAGTAGGATATTGATTTTCCTTTTTGGAATCCTAATTGATTTAGAGTGAATTTTTTATGGAAATTTGACCATTCTTTTAACCAATTCAATATTATTTGGGAATAAATTTTTGCAATGATGTTGGTAAGTGTTATTCCTCTATAATTTTTTGCCTCGTTTGCATCCCCTTGTTTATATATCGGAGTGATTATTCCCTTTCCCCATTCCTGTGGATATTCATGCGTTTTGAATACTCGATTGTAAATATGTTTAAGAAATAGAATGATTATATCGGCAGTGTGTTTAAATAGCTCTGATTGGAGCTGATCATTGCCGGTGCTTTTATTGTTATTTTGCTGATTAATAGCTTTTTTATTTCAATCTCAGAAATATCAGAATCAAATAAGTGATCGCTTATGGTTGAACTCGACCCGTCACTTATGGGAGTGTGATTTTCATTTTTATTATTGAACACTGTTTTGAAATGTTGAAACAAATCGTTTGCATGTAAAGATTTTGTATCAATATCTCCTTTCTTGTTTTTACTTTTGAGTGTTTTCCAAAATTTACGTGGGTTTAATGATGCCATTTTATCCAAGCGCTGTCCTTCTTTATACCTGTAAGCAAACAATGCTTTTTTCTAACTTTTATTATATTTTGTTCTTGCTTTAATTAACGAGATCCTTTTTTCCGCTGATTTGTTACGGTTATAATTATTCATTTTTATTTTAAAGTCATTTTTATCCTTGGCACATTGTTCGTAAAACCATGGTTTGTTAGTTTTGCGGGATTTGTTACAACTATTTTGAGGCATCTTTTTGTATTTGCCGAACACGAACATTGCTACAGATGATATAGTTTGTGTGAATTTGTTCGTAATATCTGACATATCACCGTTGCTCGCCGGTGAGATGACCGGTTGCAAAGGTTCTAATTTGAGGGATAACTCTTGTCGGAACCAATCAACCTTATCGATGTCGAACGCAATATATGGATCGTTCCACTTGTGTGTGGGTGGTTCAATGTATGCTTTTTCTATAATGCCTTTCATAGTAAACGATAAACAAGCATGGTCTTAAAATTCATTATGTTCATTAATTGAAAAGTTTTCGATCAGCTGAAACGTTTCGTATTTTTGTAAAAGATAGTCAACTACACTTGCACCCCTTGAGTTACAAAAAGTGAACTCTCCTGTTTTATCGTTACCTAAGCGCCCATTGGCTATTACAAATTCAGTAGCATGACATAACTGTTACAATTGTTTACCATACGCATCAATGACTGGGTCTTTACTACTACGCCGTTGGATACTATTATGATTACAAACAAATGGCTGGTTCTCATCTAGATATTTGTCGAACAAAATATAGTCGCATTCATTAGATGCTCTACTGTTCATGTCGCCTGTGATAAATACATGTCCTAAATTATCATACTTTATAATTGAAGAGTCTAAATATTCAAAAAAATCGAAGTCATCTGTTTCTGCTCGAAAACATTTTCCTACATTTGGTGACCTATATACATGACAAAAATATACATCAGTGTTGTGAAAAAAAAAATTATCTAATTTTATCCAGAGCAATCCATTTATATTTTTTTTCAACAATATGAATGTTATCTTTAAGATAGTTTTTATAGTAAAGAGAAACACCTCCACTACATCTTCCTAACATTTTCTGCTTTGATTTTTGTCCAAAGAGATGTTCACTTGTGTAGCCATTAATATTTAAATTTAGGTAAGTGTCACTTCGTATCCAGGTTTCACATAGGAACACAATATCATACGAGTTTATGTAATTACTAAACTCCTCGTCCCCTTACTTCCGTTTTAGACCATTCACGTTCCATGCAGCGATGTTAAGAACTGCTCTTGACCCTCCTATTGGTTATCCGATCGCTCCTGGTTTCCAGTCTTGTAGATCTGGCCATTTATCTGTAGATCTTTCCCAACGAATCTCACGTCTTTTCCGGAGTTTTTTGCTTGGCGCATGACGTCATACAGCGGCTTTCGGGCTTCTCGAACTTCCTTCGGTAGCTGCACACCAATGCCGATGTTCTGCTGCTTAAGGGTTTGTTGCTTTTCGGCCTCAAATGATAATTTCCGGACCATCTCCCTTTGTTGATTATAATGGAATTTTACAATAACCGGACGTGGTCTCCCTCCTCGGCTTTGCTGCGTTGGACGGTATGCGCTGTCGATCATGATATATTCCTGAATATCGAGAATTTTGTTTAGCACGTTGAGCATCGTTGCCTCGCAGTCCTCGCGCGTGCCGGGCGATGCTTCCGGGAGGCCATAAAATACCAAGTTATCTTTCATGGTTTTCATTTCGAGCTCTATGAGCTTGTTCTCTGTCTTGGATTTCTCATCGCTTAATGTTTCACCTTAGTGTCAAGTGAGTTACATTCATCATTGAGAGTTTTTATCCGCCTTGTGGCCTCTTTCAGCGCTGTGGATTTGTCCTCGTATTGTGCAGTTATAAACGTGGCAGCGTGTTCCGTGTCTGCAACCCTTTTGTCGATTTCTGACACCTGTATTTCCAATTCTGAGAGTTTACTGCTGATCTGATTAACTGCACGTTCTATTTTGTCAAGTGATTTCATTTTTGACTTGATGTCCTTCATTTCTTGCACTAACTCTGTCGCCCACGGCGGTTGCATACCAAACGGAGACCCCGGCGGCGGACTGTGGTCGAACCCCGCCATAGAATAAGGGCTCGGAGCGAACGCTATGTTGAGTGGATGAAAATGGGCACTGAAATCTATGTATGGTTCATACCTGGCCTTCTTTATGTAGTCTTCACACACCCCACCGCTCGCACTGTCAATAGTACTGTAGATACCAATGCGCGAGTTTTCCGTGTTATGTGTAATGGGGTTTATGTCCTGTGTATTGTCCGATAATAGAGATATGACCATTCGTTTTTCTTTCCGCGTTTTAACACTTTTTTCGTTATTTTTCATCCAAATAGATTTCTGTGACAATAATTCAACACTTTTGACTTGTTTTTATCTGACTTTTGGGATGGTTTATACTGTAAATAATCCGAAATATCTATAATAAAAAAATGCACATTACAAATTGCATGTCCATCCACTGTAAAACCACGTATTGTTTCATATCACGTCTACGTTTAGACAAACACGAATCGAATTTTATAACATTACTAAGCTATAATGTTATTTAAAAAATGATTTGGTATTGCCCTTTGTTGAAGTTTTCCAGTGGACTGTTCTCCATTTATAATACTTTAAATAAGCGGGTTGTTTGTCTTTAACTAACATTCTTGTATTTCTAATCGTAAGATAATGAACTTCAGACGAAAGAAAAAGCTCAGAAATTTTATATGAAACCATACAATATGCACTTAAGTAAATTGTCAAAACAATTAACAGACAAAGTTCTATCAAGCCTATTATTTAAGGTGTATAGATATTGTAGCAAGTTTTTACTTTTAAATGCAAAAAATGCACGGTAAAAATAATCAACGTGAGAAAGATCTTAATATGCAGGTCAAAGGTATAAAGAAGTTACTACAAACATCTCATATACGATTTCAAACATGCCTTTCATATTGCAGTTATGCCGTGCAAAAACAGATGTGTTCTGTCAGATGCGCAAAAACACTGCTCGTATGTGTATTTATTTTGGTTTTGCTTTTTATGTTATTAAATACTGAATATTGTATAAATATTATATACGAAATTTGTAAAATGATATAAATCCCAAATTGTTTGCATGGTGTTAGAAATAAAGTATTTGTCCATACAATACTATACACACTTAAAAACAATTTTTCTAATTTATCTACACGGTTTTACAAAGGAATTAAAGGATGGTGATAAACTCATATCGTTGGCAGATATTCACTCATCATTGAAGTAAACAAAAGTTGAAAATTAACATAATGGTGTTTATTCATACACAGACTTTGGTGAGAAAAGCAAGATACAGTCATGCTTTTACTTGTCAATCCTAGTTACTAATTTGAAAAAATTGTGTCAAAATACGAGATGAAGAAGCGTTATTTAAAGACTAAAATCAACAATATTGGCTGGAATAAATTCTGCATCACGATCGACGTAGGAGTTTACATGTTGATATTTGAAAATGGACGCCGTTTTTGCATTTTGCTTAGGTGAAACAAGAGCTGAAACCTAAACCGAACCTTCTATGTTCTTCTTGAGTGTGTTAAATTTGGAATGCCGATTAGATTTGTATGTTTTACAAATGTACATAATTTTGACGGACTTCTTTTTTCCAATATATTTATGGTTGAGTCTTCTTTCAAGTCAGAATTTGACTGCAGCAATTGATCTACAATAACAATTTAGGTATACATTTTGAATATATACATTTTATATACATACATATCAAATCAGTGTACCGTATAAGAATAACAACCGTGTATAATAAATCCAAAAGAGCGTTCGTGCAAAAGTTTTAACTGAATCAAAAACAAATCGCCAAACTTCAAGTTTCTGCCTGATGACATAATCAAGTAAATGAATCCCCCAACAGAGGGGTTTTTCACGTGACAAACAAGATGGAGACGTCCATGCCGAGACAGGTATTGTTCACTGTATTATGCACTTTGTTACGTTTAATTAATTGTTAAAATATCCAGCAATATCGGCAAGAAAGTGATTATCGTTTATATCGTATTAATATTCGCTCGATATCTTAATATTCACTCGCTGCAAAATGTGTTAGCGGGTCTTAAAATTAAAGCCCCCGCATCAGTCAGTTTTAGAAATGAATGAATTGAGTTCAAAAAGTGGATTGGCATTTTGCTTTACAACACGAGCTTTTTGAGGGATTTCGGACTACATTCATAACATGTAAAAAAAGGCCTTGGATAAAATCAATAAGATTGTATTTTATATTTCTTCACAAATGAAATATATGTACTCGCATAACGCGATGGTGGTGTATTGATGGATTCAGAAAATTGTTAGTGACCTAAAAGAGAGTTTAGTGTAATCATTTTACTGATCAATTACTGTACGAGATAAATCGACCTAGCTTTTAAAGTGTAATAATTTCATGATTATGTGTGGGTTTTTCATCAAATTGTGTACCTGTATATCCAGAGAGAATTATCAAAAACAATATCCAACACATATTGTTGATGAATCTATTATGAGAGATTTTTTTACTCAATGCCTATACTTATACGGGATTTATTTATGAATTGCAAAATGTACATGTACTAATTGTTTAATTATCTCATGGGAAGCATGTGACGTTGGAAAAATCACACAGCACTTAAGCCGTTAAGGTGACGTTAGAATATATAACCCTTCATATTGTTCTAACTCACTTAATGACATATTTTCATCGCACTCTCGTTGTGATAAAACACTTTAAGCGTTGGTTCAGTCGTATAACATACGCTTTCACAATAACTGTTTTAATACTTCTGATGCAAAATGATGAGTGTCCTTTCAAACGTGTAACATGAACGCCTACTGGTTTACTCATAAACCGCGTGGCATGGAAAATACATCAGGTTTTACACATTTGCACCAAATTGTTGTAAGGCTGACAACTGTACGGGTAGTGTGAGCCCATCACAAATTATGTTAACCTATCCGTCAATCGAAATGCTTGCTTGTTATTATCTATATATGTATTTGTATTTATTTATTTATGTTTATAGGTATGTTTTTATGTATTTATGTATTTAAGTATTTATGTATTTATGTATTTATGTATTTATGTATTTATGTATTTATGTATTTATGTATTTATGTGCTTATGTGCTTATGTAATTATGTATTTATGTATTTACGTATTTATGCAATTATGCATGTATGCATTTATGTATTAATGTTCTTCTGTATTTATGTATTTATGTATTTATGTATTTATGTATTTTGTGCATTTATGTATTTATGTTTTTATGTTTTCATGTTTTTCATCATCCTTTCATGAATGGTTGTATTTATTTTGTTCGCTCGTTCGTTCGTTCGTATTTATTTATGTATGTATTTATTTATTGTATCTTTATTTATTTATTCATTTATGCATGCATATATGTATGCATTTATGTATTTATTTATAAATGTATGTTTGCTTTTATGTATTTATGTATTTATGATTTTTAGGTACTTTTTTATTTATGTATTTATACATTAATGTTTTTATGTATTTACGTATTTATGTATTTTTGTGTTTTTGTGTTTTTGTTTTTTTTATTTGTGTATATATTTATTTATGTATTTTTGTATTTTCAGTTATTTATGCACCCATGCATATATGCTTTTATGCATTTATTTATGCATTTATTTGTGCATTTATTTATGTATTTGTTTATGCATTTATTTGTGCATCTATCTATACATTTATGCATGTATGCATTTATTTATGCGTTTATTAATGTGGCAGGTAAATGTACATGTCGACTTAGCAAATTTCCTATATATACATGTAAGCATAAAACATTAATACGAATTAAGCTTAGAAATAATGAACTCCGATTGAGTCGGAATAAACAGATCAATACGGTGGGCATGAAATAGTTTGAAAACAGTGCCGAAAACTCGATTGTTTCTTATTGCTGACATATGTACCCTTACATTCATTTCAAACGATAACATTATAAGTAGTAGTTTCAAAATCATAAGACTCGTGCACTGGCCAGAAAAGCGAATGATGCATTGTTATCCATTGTTAAGTTAATTTCCGGAATGCTTTATTTTTCTTTTATAGTTGTATTGACTATAAAGCAAATTGTATAATTTCTAAAAGTATGCAGTAACTACTAAGGGACGTTCAAGATTTGTGCTCCTAATCCTAAATTAAATATATGTGTCTTGTTCTGATAAAACTGGGCTTAATTCATGTGCGTAAAGTGTCGTCCCAGATTAGCCTGTGCAGTCCGCACAGGCTAATCAGGGACGACACTTTCCGCTTTAATGGTATTTTTTAGTTTCAAGGAAGTCCCTCCTTACCGAAAATCAAGTTTAGGCGGAAAGTGTCGTCCCTGATTAGCCTGTGCGGACTGCACAGGCTAATCTGGTACGACACTTTACGCACATGAATTAAGCCCAATTTTCTCAGAACAAGACACATATTTGCCGAAATGGCCTGTGTGTAATTCATCGCACTAAATGAAGGTAAAAAGAGAGCCTATTCATCTCCACTGCAAAGGAGCTGAGAAAGATCCCCGATATGTAATTACCTAAGGATTTCTCATGAATATGTTTTATGTGAAAATCTGAACACCAGTATTACGCATACAACGGTATGTTATGCATTCAAAGCAAATAACAAGCCAAACTATTTTGGTCGGACGGAAAATTAATGCACCGTGTTTTATTTAGCAGACGACTTAATTGCGTATTTATCCAGGGAAATAATAATTATTTGGCATTGTTGTAAAATTTTCGAATAAGGGTTCTGCATCATAAATTCCATCGTTAGATCTAAAAGCTCTAACGGTATTTGCAATCATGCAGTTAGATAATATGGAAACTCCGATTGACGGAACTATCGTCAGTGAACAATAATGGATAGTTCTTTTAGTTTATAGTAATATAATTACATGTATCTACCGGGAAATCGTCGACGTTGGAAGTATTTATTACCACTTAGAGTGAAATAACACTAAATTTATATTAATAAAGCTCTAGCGTACATTTTACCAAGGCTTTTCGATCAATAAATATGGTTTGTCGGGATTATAACAACAGTGTGACGGCATTCTTAATACTAAAGTGTGATGAATTACATTATTTTATCTTTCTTGTTGTAATAGTACATGAATGATTACGCATTAATCGAGTGTAATAGCATAACAATTTAGTTCACCTTAATATCAATGCCAGAAAATCATTCTAAGGGAAACAACTGCATGAACTATATAATAGAATCATTCCTTAAATTTTCAGTGACAAACGCGCAAATTTATTCCTTCTTCCTTATGTAAAATAAAAAAAATCGAATGACGGATCTCAATTTTCACAATAATGTATATCAGTTTAGAAGTAAAATCATTTTTTCGATTTTTCGGAAATCGGATTCGACGGATTCAATGTTTCGATATGTCCTCTATTTTTGGCCAAGGCGGACATTCAAGTAGTTGTTCCTACGTTGTTTTACGAAAAATCAGACATAGGTTCCTACGTTATTTTGTCAGCCCGTGCATTGGTACCTACTTTATATTGACATCCTGGACAATCGTCCACATTTTCGTCCGCCCGTTCTTATGTAATATTTGATAATACCAATACCGATTTTTCAAATGGACTTTCATCTGTTTATCTTTTTGATCTCAAAATTGCGGTATAATTACGCATTGTATGTGTTGCTTTACGTTAGTCACTACAGCAATTTTCGACAAATACAAATTAAACAGTAATTCGTAATTTCCAAACCAACCAAATCATCATGCTTTTTTTCGGAGCGCTTATTCTAGACAGAAATTAATATAACCAATAAAATGATGATTTAATCGTTTCGAAGGCGTTTTAAAGGAGTCAGCCTCACATATACACTTTAAGATTAGTAGGTCGTTTAAGTATTACTAGTCCTGATAGGTGTGTATCTTGAACCTATTATTATCGAAACATACTTAACAAAATATGCGTTTAGTTTTAATAAAATATGTTTAATGCCATAATTACATTCAGTAAATGTTTTTCGCACCACTAAATTTGTACTTTTTTTTCTTTCGTGGATGCATTTTCAGTTTCTGAAAATAAAATTGAGACTGTGGAATGTAAACTTTACACAGGAAAACCTTTGCTTGTTTCGAATATGCAAACATAGCGAGCATCTATGTAAATACATAGTTTAATCCTATTGTTTAGAATGTATGCATATGTTATAAATACGACTGAATAATTCATCATTTCATTTTCCGACATAAACACTTAGAGACTTTTCTAACGCAACACGTATTTAAATCAATATAGCTCTCTTCATTTTAAACGGACTTTGTTGAAATAGAGACCAATAATAGTTTAACACGTAATTATTTATTTCTGTACAACAATATTTTTATTCTATAATTATCGTCACACAAACGAAACGTAAACAGTTCGAAAAGCAAGGTTTACATTTTTCAACGTCGATAATTTATGTGTAATTCTATTACATTTTTATACTTAAAGTTATGCATTCCGGTGGTTCATAGAAAAATATCAGCGAATTAAAACTGATAATTCAATGTTTCAAACAGTGAATATGTACAGTGAATATGATCGATAATTTTCTCAGTTATACTGTGAAATGACGTCGTCTTCATGACGTTACCACGTCATTATTTCAGCAAATATACAAAAATAATCAAATGTAAGCATACATTACATTTGTTGGATTCGGTGGAATATCGAGATTAATTCACTCGTGATCATGGAAAAGTAAAGTTTCACTCGTGGCTTAAATATAATTTGCTTTAATCAGTCGTGCATTAAAATCGATATTCCTCAAAATCAAACAGATATCTTCTTTATCTATTAACATTACTATTTATTTATTTATTTTTATAAGTATATGTTTACTTTTAAATTTAAGCCATTTCCCAAAATACCCAACAAACGATTAATAAATACAAACGAACACGTTATGTTCATTTTCGTGTGGTGAATCAGTTGTGATAATTATTTTATATGATTTAATCATAGAGAAAAGCTCGTATGATAAAAAACTATTTTCATGTTCAAAAACAACATTTTGTAGATATTCGAACCGATGATGCAACACTCAAAACAATCGAATCGTTTCGCAATGTAACCCTTTATAATGTTATTAATTTCGAATTGTGATTAATCATAAACAAAAATTTAAATGTCAGGCAACGTTATACGTGCTATTCCGCACCCTGATGCACAGTGTTTTGATATTGTTTTGAATCTGACAAAAGGGAAATTTTGTCTTTCTCATTATAGCTCTGTTTACCAAATGCAAGAAAGGCGTTGATACAGAATTATTTAATCATGAACGTTTACTGAATGTACATAGTTCAATCATTTTAATTATACCATTGAAAACCTTAAATTAGTTTGTTAAATTTCCCACATTGTATAATGTGTTGCTCGCATTGTTGGCAACGCCATCCATTAAAAAGAACGTGTTTGTTGTTATAGCAAAACCACGTAACACCACCACCTGAAGCCGACCATAGAATATCTCCCTGAAGTTGTTGTAATCTATAATAACGATTATATCTCGAGGAAAAACTAAAATGATTGCTTTTAAAGTTTGCGATCATCACATGGGAGTCGATTGTGTGATCAGACTTATTTATCATCGCATCGTTTTCTTGAGGTGATAAATTCCATTCCATTTATCGTCACAAACAATTCCGACATTTCCCCAGATGTATATTTCCGTTATTTCTTAGTTTATGACTTTCATATCAAGACAGATTCTCTCGCTTTTCACTCGAGTTTAAAGTTGAAGGTTTGTTTCGTCAGTGATTTTGCCGGGAATAAACATTAAGTTTGAGTTAGTTGTTTTAACAAATATTGCATAAGCAACTGTTCACTTTACTTTAGGGAATTTAATATTAAGCTTATGTATAAAGCACAGGTGGTTAGCGTGTGGCTATGATATTAATTAGTGAAAACATCATTTTGAATGATAAATAATCATATTGTAACGAAAAATTAAATTTTATGAAAAAAAAAACCACTATCAAATATATATATAACAAGGTATGCAACTCAAAATCACCCCACAATGGGGTGCATCGCTTTAACAGCCATATCTTCAACAATTGTGCAGCGATTTTCACGATATCGGTCTTATTCAACGCAGAAATGAGTTTCCTTTCTGGAAATGTATATGTCTTGCAATATTTCTACAAATGCTGGGTCAACTTTTAAGAAATAACACGATACACAACTCGCATGACCCAGTTGACAATTAACCGAACACGACCCTATTGCAACTCCTCTAAACAAGCTCGGATTAAGAAAAATTAATTTATGTCGCCCCATTGGTGCAAAAAGGTACCATGTGCCTTCTATTTTCAATGTCACTTGATACCTGTTTGCACAATATATTTGCACTGGAGATAATTAGTTTAAGAATTGAACCGGAATATTCATGCTATAGATATGATGTATAATTTGCTTCAGCAAATCTGGGTCCATTTAAGTTCATTTAATGTTGTCTTGTTTTGCTGCTGCATTTTAAAAATATAATTTACGGTATGTTAAGGTATACGTGTATGCCAGCGCAAATGAACTTTGTATTTGTCCTTGTTAAATGTTGATTACAGTACTGTTGCAGATTAAAAATCGTTTTTATAAAATTACACAATGAGCTTTTTAAGAATAGAACACTTTTTATCATTGTAATTTCTTGTCACACGCGTGCTTGGTTTTTAGTGTTTTACAGCTAGGCAATCTTGCACATCATGATCCATCCACCGTAAACCGTTTAATATCCGTATTCTTACATTCCTAGAAAAAGACAATTGAAAATGACCATCATGGATTACGTTTTAATTTGTAAATGTATTGAATATGAAGGTGCTTTGTTTAGGCTTTAGTTTTAAGTCAAAAACGTTATTTGCTAACAATGTGCGTTTGTCATTAAGAAGGTTATATTTATTTTCACAAAGAAATACTAACATAATTGTCCAGTAGATTAAATTGTATACCGGTTGGTAAAGTTCCGTTTTGGATTGGTGTTGGGGCTTTCATGTTAATGCGGATACTTCATAAAAAAAGACATTTGACCATAATATTCCCTAGTAATGGTTAACATCTTATATACAATCATAGCTCTCAGGAAATATAACCGTCTGCAGTAGTGTATATCATCATAGCTGATATCGTCGAAACAGCACTCTCCTTAATTGATCATATATTTCACATTGACTGGACAAATGTAAATATCTGAGTTTGATGCATTCCTAGAAATTTCTTAAAACAAATTGCATTATAAAAATTGAATAAACACGCATCATTTAGCCTTAGATATTGGTATTTCTATAAGAACCTCGGTTATATAAAAATATATAATAAAGCTAAACCTAATGGTTAAAATTGTTGATGTATCTTTAATATCGCTTTGCAATAGACAACGCTTCCAAACACTCGATCATTCTAACAGACTCGTATGCAATCGCTTCAAATTTTGATAATACGATATAATGGTGAATGGAACTTTATCAATGTTAGGAAGTTGTGCAAAATACGTTTTCATTCGCGAGGTTTGTTCATATTGTTGTATTTATGCAATGTGATATGTCAATGTTTGTTATGAACTGCCCTGACAAGAGCATATGCGACACCATAAAATCAATACATTTCATGTAACCGCTAAGCTATCAATAACATTTCAACTGGCAGTTTGCTGTTCTCGTCAATTATTCATTCATTTGTAATATTTAATTCATGTTAATAAACGGACATCCATCACGAAACGCAGAAAGGTCAAATGACATCTGAGCCGTGCTCTGTAAGAAGGGGGTTTAATGCATGTGCGAAAGTGTCGTTCCAGATAAGCCTTTGCAGTCCGCACAGGCTAATCAGCGACGACACTGTTTCGCTTTAATGATATTTTTCGTTTAAAATAGTGTCGTCTTAACAAACATCCAGTTTAGGCGGAAAGTGTCGTCCCTGATTATGTGTGACGACACTTTACGCACATAGATTAAACCACCTTTTCATAGAGCACAGCTCAGATATTTAAGAGTTTTATGACGACCAGCAGGGCTTGTATCTCGTGTGCAACCATTTTGATAAAACCGGGTATATTTTGCACGAATAACGCATTGTTCTTTGCATTATGATTAAACACACATGGACACGTAACCACAGGTTAAAAACCACGTTGTTCGCATTAATTCTTCAAATGGATATGGCTAAAACTCATACTTCTATACTGTAATTTAACAACAGAGGCATGAGTTTATTTTCCAGATGTTGCTTCACAGATTTGCTTATATCACGTTTTTAACTATATTTGAGGTTTATGCGTTTTATTGTCAAAAACTAATGTTTTGTTATTTCCTTATTTATATTAAAATCTTGATATAACTAGTACCAACTGCAACACGCTTTATAAATTGTTTTAAGACCTAATAAGCACTTAAGCAAAATTTAAAGCACTCATATTAAAGACAGGTAATGTTCACTTTAACTATTCGTCATGGTACTGGTCTACAAATAATCGCTTTTTTCATAGCAAATGTTTAAGAGCAAGCTTAAGTAATCTCCATGTAGAAGTTACTAATAAACTCTGTAAAGAATATAAATAGCACACGTATAAAGGCATGCACATGTTAAATGTCATATATAGATATAGGTCAATAACTGAAATTCATAAATACGGTTGGTAATATACTAAAATAGTGATTTTTTTTCTTTGTCGTTGTCTCTTAATATGTTATCAGCCTGTACCAAGTTTACAAGTATTCATGTTTAAATAAATGCAGGATACCTACCGTCTTCCCTGCTATGGTTTATTTAACGAACAAACAGTATGAAAAGAATGAACCCCACACCTTCACATTTCAATCGATCCGTAAAACAACAGAATACATGTCAATATTGAAAATATTTAAATGAAACAAAACAAATACACCTCGTGTATTATTAAAAAATGGTCTAACGAAAACCAAACTCAACGCCGACAATTACATAGCTCGTGCACACAGTTGCTTAGTAATTACATTGGATATGAAATTATATCACTACTTTAAATAATGTTTGACATTCAGTTCATAGATATAATATACGTTGAATAACACATTTTTGTATCGACCAATGACAAAATACAATATCGGATTATTGTAACGAATCTTTACATATTTCCAAACAATTTTAGTGTAAAAATATTCTATTCAGATCACTTAGGATTAGCGTAATGTAAATACTTGACCGAATCAATGCTGACTCGATTTTATAAGTGGCCTTGCAACAAATGCGTCCATCAATATCCTACCCTTATGCAGCAAATAAAACGTATTCAGCATTGATTCAGTATTAAGTGTTGTACAAGTCTAACCACCATCATTAGACAGTAAACTGGAAATAACGCAGTTTAAGTTATTGTATCGTTTAATTTAAAATTGACATATTCTGTTTAAACGTATCAAACATACATTTTATAATGTTTATTGACAAATACTTTATATAAAAGAAACAATATACATTTTAAATCGAGAATAACATAGAATATATATCCGTTTCGTGGTAAAGCTAAAATGTATTAGTGCAAAGCAATCGTATTTGAGGTATTCTTATTAAGAATAATCATACATGTTTATAACCGGTGAGTACACATTTGCATACATTCGAGAGCGGGACGCCCATGGGTAATTGAAGTTCCATGTTCAACGTCAGCTTTGCATTTCAAAGTGTGTTACATTTTGTGAAGAAAGCACTGATCATGTGCTTTGATGAAATGAGATTACAAACCTTCAACACAAAAACCCATGCCATTGTTGCATGTGATTTTTTAACCAAGTATCTGTTAACTAGGTACTGGAAATTTTAAGACCTTAAAGACACGCCTTTATAAATCAATGTGTGTACTATCAGGTACAATGTTATGTGACCCAATTGACAGGTCACGTAGGACAAAATGTTATTTAAGAAAGACGCTCAGTGAAACATTTATCAGTCACCACTAATGTTTGTAATTATAAACTAAATGTATATGCTGTTTTATTTGATGGATATATCATTTAAAGAATGAAGTGTTACGAATACATAGGTAACGAGTCGGACCCTTGATATGTGTTTGTTTTTTGTAACTAGTACATTAACAGCACTACAAATAAACACAAAGTAGGGCAAAGCATATGTACGTGTCAAACGAAATCATACAAACATACAATAGGGTGGACATCTGGCTACACGTTGTATTGCACTCTTTTGTAGTTAACTTTAATATGTGAGTGGCTTCCGGTTGTCTTTTCCATGGAAACACAAAGCATACTGTTAAAACATATAGTCCTATATTCTGTTTTACCAATTACATTATAGCATAGTCGTCGGGGCATTCAGTACAGGCAGTGCGGATATAATAACAGATCCAAATTGAGATGTTTATCGTGCGAACCAATCACATATCTAAATATAGGAACGCGTCTAGAAATAACGCGCCTGGATCAATTCGTGCGTTGTTGTGCTGAACACCGGCGAATGTCCTTTCCAAAGCAGGGGAAACTGAGTATAAATTAACAAAACTGGTTGCCATATCAACAGGAAGGAATTTCCCAATATATTTCGAACTTTGCCTACAATCCCGTCATATCCCCGACCTTAACCCGAATTAATTGCGCTGTCAACAAATACTCGTTCTGTTCTGAAAGCTTTGTAATTGACAAAAAACCTTCCTGAGTCTGAATTTGTATGAGAATTGAAAAAGAGTTTAAATATGTATCATACATGAAGTTGAGCTCTAAAATAAATTATATATTTTCCTCAAAAATAAGCACAAGTCCATGTCTATTAAAATAGTAATTCTGCAGCAATCGTTTATTTTCGACATCTTACCAACATAAATGCAAAAATCATACTTTAATCGGACTACCAAGCAAGTTTGAGTGATTTTAAAAAATAACATTTTTATACATGCGGCACGTTAGGTCTTTACTCCAAAACGTATGAAGATTTTATTCCTTAAAATAAGCTTAGAGTATTGCATGTAAGCCAAGGTAATATTGAATATTAGAAAAAAAAACGATTTAACTCATTAACCTTGATATCGATACTCTATACGCTGTATACAAACTAAATATAGTCAAAAAGCATAATTCATTGTAACAATTTAAAGGTGGCACCGGAAATATTGTCGTAACGGCACTTGTTAATATGATGTATAAGTTATATTATTATTTATGTACACATGTAAATAATTCAATGACATACGCTGTCTTGTTTCAGAGAATTTGTTTAACGCAAAATGGGTACCAACTTTCTTCTGGCATAAACTAGAGAAAACCCACATCATTCACACATGTTGCTATGGACACCGCCTTGGTGGAAATTTAGGACATCAATTATATGGAAACCAGAAATAGTCTGTTATTTAATACACATACGACTTTATTTGAAATGGTCGTTAAAAGGGAAATGACCGGTTTTATATTTAACTTGTTTTCTCATAATTGGCGCGGAATAGAAAACAGACAGAAGAATATTGCAAGAGAGCTAGAGAAATTGGTAAAATTCGTATGCCCTCCCACTTGCACCTTAGTTTGATATGTCTATTCGTTTAGTGGTGTAATAAGTGTTGCATTCCTTGTTGACCTTGACATTTGATAGGATCTCAAAATTAATATTGGTCTTCTTCCTATTTATACTATCCAGCATACTAATATTAACCCTAACTAAACTGTGTTCAAGACATTTGAGTTGAAACACAGGTGGAAGTAACGTACCCAGGATAGTATTTTTATTTATTTTTTTATTTTTTTAGGAGCCCAATATACTCAAATAAATATATAAATTCATGTTAATTGAGAGAAAAAAATGACAAAGAGCCATGACAAACAAATCCACATCCTCTAATATTGGAATAATAACAATGTAATTAACTAGAATTAATTATAGACCTGCCTTCGCGGGCCGCAAAAATGTATACAATAGCTTTAGCCCAAAGCATCCATTAATCCTCCTATGGGCAATTGGACAACCTTTCAAAAAAAAAGTTAACTTCAAAAAAATCCAGCCGTTAACTCACAGTCGGTCGATAACCAAGCAATATTTCCAGTCCGTTTGTCAACCCGAATAAATCTTCGACATACTTTCAAACAATATATTTTAGTTTTTCCCCTTAATCGATAGCTCGCGTCCTTTTCCTTTAAAACAATGAGGCATCTCACATAATGTATGCATTTGCAACCTCTTTCCCCTGAAAACTTATTCCAAAAGTTTATATTTTCTTTGCAACCACTGTTTTAACTCTTAATTTGATTTACTTGAAAACGAAAGTAGCCATCGCTCTTAAACCCGTCTTAGCATTGAATTACACTGACAGAGCCAGGCACAGAAATATCCAATCAACAACAACGACGACGTTTTAATAAATGTAAATAAATGAAAAATACTTAATGTAAATAAATGAAAAATACTTATCATTCTGATTGTATTGGAATTAGTTTTTAGGGGTAAGTGGTTGCATATGCATGCATTATTTGACACGCCTCGTTGTTTAAAGGAATAGGACGCGAGCTATCGATTAAGGGGCAAAAACTAAAAAAATATTGTTTGAAAGTCTGTCGAAGATTTATTCGGGTTGACAAACGGACTGGAAATATTGCTTGGTTATCGACCGACTAAAAGTTAACGGCTGGACAGATTTTTTTTTAAGTTAACTTTTTTTGAAAGGTTGCCCAATTGCCTATAGGAGGATCAAGGGATGCTTTGGATTAAAGCTACTTTTGACATTTTTGCGGCCCGCGAACACAGGTCTATGATAAATTCTAGTTAATGACCTTGTTATGATTCCAATACCAGAGGGTGGGGATTTTTTTTTCATGGCTCTTTGTCAATTATTTTTCTCATTAAACATGATTTTATATATTTATTTGAATATATTTGGCTCTTAAAAAATACTTATCTCTATCCTGGGTACGTTACTTCCACCTGTGGGTTAAAACTGTTGAAATTGTACAAGCCCATGTTGCCTTGACCACTTATTGGTTCACCTTAAAACCGAAATGCTTGTCCTTTCCTCGTGAGTACTTAGAATACGTATTTGGATTTTTTGTATAGACTGCTTTTAGGTTTCGTTCTGAACAAATGTGGAACTGAACGAAAGTTTTCATTATAAAAGCATCCTTAACCGTGACTGTTTAGCTAAAAATATATGAACGTAATATTGTCCTCACGCGTAACCATAAAACCGCAATCGGGAATCCTCGGACAATTCCACCATAACGGCGATCGTCTATCGGGAACCCTCGGACATAATTGCGATTGTGTGGTGTGGCCCACTGTCCGAAGCGCTCAGATTGAAAACCGATGTTGATGACCACCAGTCAATGCGGTATCACTATTTTATCGAATGTAAATGACTTGTATGCCTCGATGCTCAAGACCTGGTGACATCATCGTTAAGTTGGATCTGTTTTTAGTATGATTCCAAACTATGAAATCATATCGTTTCCAACATGTTAGGATGACCTCGGATTTATTCATGTGTTTATTCATAGTAATGTGTTGTTGTTTATATAGCCCTATCTTGTTTAGGCAATTGGTCGGCTCGCTTGCATCATCGGATGTAAACATAATATACGTGTAGCCATACTATTCGAGAATGGAAACAATTTCAGCATACCAGTATCCATTAAAGGGGCCTTTTCACAGATTTTGGCATTTTTTAACTTATTCATTAAATGCTTTATATCGATAAATGTAAACATTGGATCGTAAAAGCTCCAGTAAAAAATCAAGAATAAAATTTAAAAAAGGAAAAGAACATTGATCGGACCAGGTTTCCAACCAGTGACCCCTGGAGTCCTGCCAGAGTCCTGAAGTAAAAACGCTTTAGCCTACTGAGCTATTCCGCCGATTACACGTAAATGATGTATTTTATACCTTATATAAGCAATCTTCGTAGTTTCACAAAATTTAACGACAAAAACAGAACTCTCCAAATTATTCAATCGTTTCGCGTTGCAACGCTTTATAATTTTTAGGTTTTAAAATCGTCAAAAGATACATATAATGGCTATATTAGACCATGGTAAATGTTCAGTATTACTGTTTCCTCACAAATATCATAACTAAAACGAAAATTTGCGAATCTGAAACAACTTTTTTCAATTTTGTCAATTTACCAAAGCGTGAAAAGATCCCTTTAAGTGAGTGTATTTTGTTTGTGTTTTATACATAAAATCACCGGAGTGTTACGATAAATACCATTCCATACCATATTCTGTATTGCATAAAACATATGCAATGTTAATAGCAAACAATATATAGAACAAATATACAGTGGGTAAGACATACAAATAACAACAATGGTTAACAAGAGTATAGTTAGTACATGTACACACAATGATGTTTAGAATGATACTTACAATTGTATTAAATCTTTTTTTAATCACTCTGCAGTGTTCTGGTCTTATTTTCAAAGAAAACGAATTTTGCTAAATTATTCAGTATTTTCAGAATTATTTTTTTATTCTGAATTTATACGTGCGATAAATTTATTTACAGTAGGCCATCTGCAAAAATAAGGAATGAAGAATTTTGTTCTGAGATCCTTGTATTTTGGGCAAACTAACAAAAAGTGATATTCCGATTGTACCGCGTTCATATTGCAATAATTGCAAAGCCGTTCATTTTGCGGAGTATTTGAATATCGCCCAGTTTCTATAGCAAGCTGGTGTGATTACGTTCGCAATTGAGCAAGTGATCGTTTTAGGTAATTTTGCTTGACTAAATCTAGGTATTTTTCACGGGTAAATGTATGTTTAAATTTTGAATAAGTTGTTAGTTTCGGTGAATTATTTATGTCACAGTACCATTTTTGAAAGTATTGGTCATATATCCTTTGTCTTACAAGAGATAAACAGTTGTCATCGATTTCCTCAGAAATCCATATTAAACTCAAACCATGTTCATTTAATATTGATTTTATGTGTGTAGCCCAATTTCTATTTTTGTATGTTTTGTTATTCAAATTATCTGTTTTAAGTAGATAATACATCTTTTTTACAGGACTGCTTTCTGGCAAAGATATAAATGGTTTTCCAATATTTTATCATAATATATTTACGGTGGACTGATAATGGCACTCTTCCCAACTCTCCGTAGAGCGCTGCTGTAGTAGTCGATTTTTTTATTCGTAAAATATATCTTAGAAATTTGGAATGTATAAATTCAACGTCAGTGCCCGGGTTGAGCCCCATATTTCAGCGCAGTAATGTAGTATAGGTCCAACTAATATGTCGAAAAGTTTAACGTTTAGGGATACTGAAAAATCAAATTGATCAAATATTTGGAACAGTTGATGTTACGAGAACGAGGCGTGTTTTGCAGTTATTTTTTGTGTCCTGGAGACATTCCCATTCTTAAATAGAACTGCACCGAGATATTTAAAGGAATCAACGAAATCTATCTTTGTGTTATAAATAGATATATCAATACTACGTGACCTTCCGTTTTCGAATACCATGGATTTTGTCTTGGAGACATTTATTTTTAAGCCCCCATAGGTTACAATAATTCTCGACTTCGTTTAACATAAGTTGTAGACATTCTGCTGGCAAACAATATCATGTCATCAGCGTATAATATTAGAAATAGCCTAATATTTTCTAAGGTTATAATTCCTGGTCTGTTTGAAGTTATATTGTCAATCCAATCATTGAGAAAAAACATTGCTAATAAAGGAGAGCTCGGGGCTCCTTGTTTCACGCCGGTGTTATAACTAAAGGAGGGGGAAAATCTGCATTAAATTTTACACACAGCTTGACCGTATTGTACATAGCTTTAAGGGGTTCGATAAAATGATTACTCACTTTTTCCTTCATCAATTTGTGCCACAGGAACTCATGGTCTATGCGGTCAAAAATTTGTTGGTAATCTATGAAGACGCAATACATTTTTTCTTTTTCACTCAAAATCATTGTTATAATTGATTGCAAAATAAAAATACAGTCGGATATTGATTTTCCTTTTTGGAATCCAAATTAATTTGGAGTGATTTTTTTATTGAAATTTGACCATTTTTTTAACCTATTCAATATTATTTGGGAATAAATTTTTGCAATGATGTTGGTAAGTGTTATTCCTCTATAATTTTTTGCCTCGTTTGCATCCCGTTGTTTATATATCGGAGTGATTATTCCATTTCCCCATTCATGTGGATATGCATGCGTTTTGAATACTCGATTGTAAATATGTTTAAGAAATGGAATGATTATATCGGCAGTGTGTTTAAATAGCTCTGATTGGAGCTGATCAGGGCCGGGGCTTTTATTGTTATTTTGCTGATTAATAGCTTTTTTATTTCAATCTCAGAAATATCAGAATCTAATAAGTGATTGCTTATGGCTGAACTCGACCCGTCACTTATGGGAGTATGCTATTCATTTTTATTATTGAACAATGTTTTGAAATATTGAAACAAATCATTTGCATGTAAAGATTTCGTATCATCAAGGTCTCCTTTGTTGTTTTTACTTTTGAGTGTTTTCCAAAATTTACGTGGGTTTAATAATGCCATTTTATCCAAGCGCTGTCCTTCTTTATACCTGTAAGCAAACAATGCTTTGTTCTTGCTTTTATTATATTTTGTTCTTGTTTTGATAAACGAGATCCTATTTTCCGCTGATTTGTTACGATTATAATTATTCATTTTTGTTTTAAAGTCATTTTTGTCCTTGGCACATTGTTCGTTAAACCATGGTTTGTTAGTTTTGCGGGATTTGTTACAACTAGTTTTAGGCATCTTTTTGTATTTGCCGAACACGAATATTGCTACAGATGATATAGTTTGTGTGAATTTGTTCGTAATATCTGACATATCACCGTTGCTCGCCGGTGAGATGACCGGCTGCAAAGGTTCTAATTTGAGGGATAACTCTTGTCGGAACGAATCAACCTTATCGATGTCGAACGCAATATATGGATCGTTCGACTTGTGTGTGGGTGGTTCAATGTATGTTTTTTCTATAATGCCTTTCATAGTAAACGATAAACAAGCATGGTCTGAAAATTCATTATGTTCATTAATTGAAAAGTTTTCGATCAGCTGAAACGTTTCGTATTTTAGTAAAAGATAGTCAACTACACTTGCACCCCTTGAGTTACAAAAAGTGAACTCTCCTGTGTTATCTTTACCTAAGCGCCCATTGGCTATTACAAATCCAGTAGCATTACATAACTGTAATAATTGTTTACCATAAGAATCAATGACTGGGTCTTTACTACTACGCCGTGGGATACTATTATGTTTACAAACAAATTGCTGGTTCTCATCTAGATATTTGTCGAACAAAATATAGTCGCATTCATTAGATGTTCTACTGTTCATGTCGCCTGTGATAAATACATGTCCTAAATTATTTTACTTTATAATTGAAGATTCTAAATATTTAAAAAAATCGAAGTCATCGGTCTCTGCTCGAAAACATTTTCCTACATTTGGGACCTATATACGTGACAGAGCAATCCATTTATTTATTTTTTTCAACAATATGATAGTTAAGATAGTTTTTATAATAAAGAGAAATACCTCCACTACATCTTTCTAACCTTTTCTGCTTTGATTTTTGTTCAAAGAGATGTTCACTTGTGTAGACATTAATATCTAAATTTATGCAATTGTCACTTCGTATCGAGGTTTCACATAGGAACACAATATCATACGAGTTTATGTAGTTAATAAACTCTTCGTCCCCTAACTTCCGTTTTAGACCATTCACGTTCCATGCAGCGATGTTAAGGGACTGCTCTTGACCCTTCTATTGGTTATCCGATCGCTCCTGGTTTCCAGCCTTGTAGATCTGGCCATTTAATTGTAGATCTTTCCCAACGAATCTCACGTCTTTTCCGGAGTTTTTTGCTTGGCGCATGACGTCATACGGCGGCTTTCGGGCTTCTCGAACTTCCATCGGTAGCTGCACACCAATGCCGATGTTCTGCTGCTTCAGGATTTGTTGCTTTTCAGCCTCAAATGATAATTTTCGGACCATCTCCCTTTGTTGATTATAATGGAATTTTACAATAACCGGACGTGGTCTCCCTACGCGGCTTTGCTGCGTTGGACGGTATGCGCTGTCGATCATAATATCTTTCTGAATATCAAGAATTTTGTTTAGCACGTTGAGCACCGTTGCCTTGCAGTCCTCGCGCGTGCCGGGCGATGCTTCCGGGAGGCCATAAAATACCAAGTTATCTTTCATGGTTTTCATTTCGAGCTCTATGAGCTTGTTGTCTGTCTTGGATTTCTCATCGCTTAATGTTTCTCTTTAGTGTCAAGTGAGTTACATACATCATTGTGAGTTTGTATCCGCCTTGTGGCCTCTTTCAGCGCTGTGGATGTGCCCTCGTATTGTGCAGTTATAAACGTGGCAGCGAGTTCCGTGTCTGCAACCCTTTTGTCGATTTCTGACACCTTTATTTCCAATTCTGAGAGTTTACTGCTGATTTGATTAACTGCTCGTTCTATTTTGTCAAATAATTTCATTTTTGACTTGATGTCCTTTATTTCTTGCAATAACTCTGTCGCCCACGGCGGTTGCATACCAAACGGGGACCCCGGCGGTGGACTGTGGCCGAACCCCGGCATAGCATAAGGGCTCGGAGCGTATGCCATGTTGAGTGGATGAAAATAGGTACTGAAATCTACGTATGGTTCATACCTGGCCTTCTTTATGTAGTCTTCACACACCCCACCGCTCGCACTGTCAATAGTACTGTAGATACCACTGCACGAGTTTTCCGTGTTATGTGTAATGGGGTTTATGTCCTGTGTATTGTCCGATAATGGAGATATGACCTTTCGTTTTTCTTTCCGCGTTTTAACACTTTTTTCGTTATTTTTCCTCAAAATAGATTTCTGTGACATAAATTCAACACTTTTGACTTGTTTTTATCTAACTTTTAGGATGGTTTTTACGGTTAATAATCCGAAATATCTATAAAAAAAATGCACATTACAAATTGCATGTCCATCCACTGTAAAACCACGTATTGTTTCATATCACGTCTACGTGTAGACAAACACGAAGCGAATTTTATAACATGACTAAGCTATAATGTTATTTAAAAAATGATTTGGTATTGCCCTTTGTTAAAGTTTTCCAGTGGACTGTTCTCCATTTATAATACTTTAAATAAGCGGGTTGTTTGTCTCTAACTAACATTCTTTTATTTCTAATCGCCAAATAATGAACTTCAGAGGAGAGAAGAAGCTCAGAAAATTTATGTGAAACCATACAATATGCACTAAAGTAAATTGTCAAAACAATTAACAAACTAAGTTCTATCAAGCCTATTATTTAAGGTGTATAGATATTGTAGCAAGTTTTTACTTTTAAATGCGAAAAATGCACGGTAAAAATAATCAACGTGAGAAAGATCTTAATATGCAGGTCAAGGGTATATAGTAGTTACTACAACCATCTCATATACGATTTCAAACATGCCTTTCATATTGCAATTATGCCGTGAAAAAATAGATGTGTTCTGTCTGTTGCGCAAAAACACTGATCGTATGTGTAATTTTTTTTTTTAATTTGGTGTTGCTTTTTATGTTATTAAATACTGAACATTGTATAAATAAACATATGTGAAATTTGTAAAATGATATAAATCCCAAATTGTTTGCACGGTGTTAGAAATAAAGTATTTGTCCATACAATACTATACACACTTAAAAACAATTTTTCTAATGTATCTACACGGTTTTACAAAGGAATTAAAGGATGGTGATAAACTCATATCGTGGGCAGATATTCACTCATCATTGAAGTGAACAAAAGTGGAAAATTAACATGATGGTGTTTATTCATACACAGACTTTGGTGAAAAAAGCAAGATACAGTCATGCTTTTACTTGTCAATCCTTGTTACTAATTTGAAAAAAGTGTGTCAAAATACGAGATGAAGAAGCGTTATTTAAAGACTAAATTCCACAATATTGGCTGGAATAAATGCTGCATCACGATCGACGTAGGAGTTTACATGTTGATATTTGAAAATGGACGGCGTTTCTGCATTTTGCTTTGGTGAAACAAGAGCTGGAGCCTAAACTGAACCTTCTATGTTCTTATTAAGTGTGTTACATTTGAAATGCCGATTAGATTTGTATTTGTTTACAAATGTACATAATTTTAACGGACTACTTTTTTCCAATATATTTATGATTGAGCCTTCTTTCAAATCAGAATTTGACTGCAGAAATTGATCTACAATAACAATTTGGGTATACATTTTGAATATATACATTTTATATACAAACATATCAAATCAATGTACCGTATAAGAATAACAACCGTGTTTAACAAATCCAAAAGAGCGTTTGTGCAAAAGGTTTAACTGAATCAAAAACAAATCGCCAAACTTCAAGTTTCTGCCTGATGACCTAAGTCAGTAAATGAATCTCCCAACAGAGGGGTTTATCACGTGACAAACAAGATGGAGACACCCAGGCCGAGACAGGTATTGTTCGCTGTATTATGCACTTTATTACGTTTATTAATTGTTAAAATATCCAGCCATATCGGCAAGAAAGTGATAAGCGTTTGTATCGTGTTAAGGTAGCACACCCCTTATGATTTCCCGCGATTTATTTTACGATCTTTGCCGATCTTCAATGATCGGTTATTTCCGAGAGATGCTTTTTTTTAAACTTCGAATTTTGATATATGTTTACGTAATTCCTTTAGAATACATTATTTTAACAATAAATATTGATCTTGATCCAAATATCATCTGAAAAAAATACGATTTCGCGATTTCTTCAAAGATCGACGAGCCTTTTTACCTGTTTACTTATAGATATCTAATTTAAGTTTGCACAAATATGAAGTTGTCGTGGCCGAGTGGTTAAGGCGATTGACTACAAATCATTTGAAATCTTCCCGCGCAGGTTGGAATCCTGCCGCCATCGCTTACTTTTTGCGACGCGTTTTATTTCTTTTCTAACGTAATTTTTGATTGAATATAGCATATAAGCAATGTTTATTGTTAAATATGTTGAAATTTTTATGCACATCCTTCAATTTTGAAAATTAAAACAACGTTATGGCTAAATTGGGAGATTTACTGCTGAAAATACGAATGATGCATGTTGCAATTTTATTTTAATTTCAAAAAGTAAACGGTAAATCTGTCTATTTCTTGGTTTTTTTGTTGTATATGGTGTTTTTATAAAAACTACGTTTAAAATATAACTTAAATGATACTATTTTGAATTTTATGACACTTTGTTTTTAACCGACCCAATTTTTACTTGGCTAAAATCACTTACATTTCATGGCGCTCTTCAATAGATAAAAAATTGTAAAAAATAAATGTCTGTAAAAGAATACTTATTTCATCTTGTTTAAACTTTAAACACCTTTGCTGCATCTGTACACACGAACTGCATGCCTATATTTGGAAATTTGAATGAATTAAGGAACTTTTATATGCCCCAGGGGTGAAAATCAACTGGACAAAAGCCGAGCGTGGGGGTGGTTTTGAAAAAATCGGTATATATTTTTTTTTAATCATGGAAAGCCTACCTACAAATTTGCATGTAGTTCAGTGAAATGATGCTGATTAAGAAAATAATTAATTAGATTATATTTGGATATGTGCACATTAGGGGTGCGCTACATTAATATTCGCTCGATATATTAATATTCACTCGCTGCAAAATGTGTTAGCGGGTCTTAAAATTAAAGCCCCCGCATCAGTCAATTCAAGTAATGAATAAATTGAGTTTATAGAGTGGATTGGCATTTTGCATTACAACACGATCTTTTTGTGGGATTTTGGACAACATTCATAACATGTAAAAAAGAGCCTTGGATAAAATCAATAAGATTGTATTTTATATTTCTTCAAAAATGAAATATATGTACTCGCATAACGCGAGGGTGGTGTATGGATGGATTCAGAAAATTGTTAGTGACCTAAAAGAGAGTTAAGTGTAATCTTTTTACTGATCAATTACTGTTCGAGATAAATCGACCTAGCTTTTAAAGTGTAATAATTTCATGAGTATGTGTTGGTTTTTTCATTTCGAAGTTCATCAAATTGTGTACCTGTATATCCAGAGAGAATTATCAAAAACAATATCCAACACATATTAAATGAAATGATCACAAAATGTATACATAGCAATATTAAAACTGTTCCGTAACAAATATTGAAATGCATAAGTTTAGCTGACACCCAGATATTGATAACATAAAATAACTTAACTATGAGATACAAATAATAATCAAAAGCCCCATGGTTTATCAAGCAGACAAATTCGTTGCAAAATTATCCAGGGGCGCTTTAGCTATGTTTTCCTGTATGAAGAATATTCCGAGTTCCGAAACGGAAAGTACCCCGTTGAGTTTTAGATCGCCGTGGCGTAGTAGATAAGCGATCGGCAGGTTACGGATTCAATCTCCAATATGGAAGCGTTCTTTACATCCATCCCTTAAACACCAAGCACTGGTTCTAGTCCCAGGAAACGGAACCGAGAGCGTTTCAAATAAGCCTTAGGCTTTCTATGCAATATAGCTAAAATAAATAGGATTTAACTAAACTACCCCCACTAGACATAACAGCCCATGTGGTATTTGTACAATAACACAAGTGGTTAATAGGTAACACCCGAATGATGAATCTATTATGAGAGATTTTTCACGCAATGCCTATACTAATACGGGATGTATTTATGAATTGCAAAATGTGCATGTTCTGATTGTTTAATTATCTCATGGGAAGCATGTGACGTTGGAAAAATCACACAGCACTTAAAGGGGCCTTTTCACAGATTTTGGCATTTTTTAACTTATTCATTAAATGCTTTATATCGATAAATGTAAACATTGGATCGTAAAAGCTCCAGTAAAAAATCAAGAATAAAATTAAAAAAAGGAAAAGAACATTGCCCGGACCAGGTTTCGAACCAGTGACCCCTGCAGTCCTGCCAGAGTCCTGAAGTAAAAACGCTTTAGCCTACTGAGCTATTCCGCCGTGTACATATATAAGACGTATTTTATACGTTATATAAGCAATCTTCGTAGTTTCACAAAATTTAACGACAAAAACAGAACTCTCCAAATTATTCAATCGTTTCGCGTTGCAACGCTTTATAATTTTTAGGTTTTAAAATCGTCAAAAGATGCATATAATGGCTATATTAGACCATGGTAAATGTTCAGTATTACTGTTTCCTCACAAATATCATAACTATAACGAAAATTTGCGAATCTGAAACAACTTTTTTCAATTTTGTCAATTTACCAAAGCGTGAAAAGATCCCTTTAAGAGGTTAAGGTGACGTTAGAATATATAACCCTTCATATTGTTCTGACTCACTTAATGACATATTTCCATCGCACTCTCGTTGTGATAAAACACTTTAAGCGTTGGTTCAGTCGTATAAAATACGCTTTCACAATAACTGTTTTAGTACTTCTGATGTCCTTTCAAACGTGTAACATGAATGCCTACTGGTTTACTCATAAACCGCGTGGCATGGAAAATACATCAGGTTTTACACATTTGCACCAAATTGTTGTAAGGCTGACAACTGTACGGGTAGTGTGAGCCCAGCACCAATTATGTTAACCTATCCGTCAATCGAAATGCTTGCTTGTTATTATCTATATATGTATTTGTATTTATTTATTTATGTATTTATGTATCATGTATTTATGTATTTATGTATTTATGTATTTAAGTATTTATGTATTTATGTATTTATGCATTTGTGTATTTAAGTATTTATGTATTTATGTATTTATGTATTAATGTGCTTATGTAGTTATGTAATTATGTAATTATTATATTATGTATTTACGTATTTACGTATTTATGCAATTATGCATTAATGCATTTATGTATTAATGTTCTTCTGTATTTATGTATTTATGTATTTATGTATTTATGTTTTTATGTATTTATGTATTTATGTATTTTGTGCATTTATGTAATTATGTTTTTATGTTTTCATGTATTTCTTCATCCTTTCATTAATGGTTGTTTTTATTTTGTTCGTTCATTCGTTCGTTCGTATTTATTTATATATGTATTTATTTTTTGTATCTTTATTTATTTATTCACTTATGCGTGCATATATGTATGCAGTTTTGTATTTATTTATTAATGTATTTATGCTTTTATGTATTTATGTATTTATGATTTTTATGTATTTTTTTATTTATGTATTTATACATTAATGTTTTTATATATTTACGTATTAATGTTTTTTGTATTTTTGTATTTTTTATTTGTGTATTTTTGTATATATTTATTTATGTATTTTTGTATTTTCAGTTATTTATGCATATATGTTTTTATGCATTTATTTGTGCATTTATTTGTGCATTTATTTATGTATTTGTTTATGCATTTATTTGTGCATCTATCTATACATTTATGCATGTATGCATTTATTTAAGCGTTTATTAATGTGGCAGGTAAATGTAGATGTCGACTAAGCAAATTTCCAGTATATAAGCATAAAACATTAATACGAATTAAGCTTAGAAATAATGAATTCCGATTGAGCCGGAATAAACAGATCAATACGGTGGGGCATGAAATAGTTTGAAAACAGTGCCGAAAACTCGATTGTTTCTTATTGCTGACATATGGACCCTTACATTTATTTCAAACGATAACATTATAAGTAGTAGTTTCAAAATCATAAGACTCGTGCACTGGCCAAACAGCGAATGATGCATTGTTATCCATTGTTAAGTTCATTTCTGGAATGCTTTATTTTTATTATATAGTTGTATCGAATATAAAGCAAATTGTATAATTTGTAATAGTATGCATACTATTACAAATTATACAATTTGCTTTATATTCGCGTTCTGAGAAAACTGGGCATAATGCAGGTGCGTAAAATGTCATCCCAGATTAGCCTGTGCAGTCCGCACAGGCTAATCAGGGACGACACTTTCCGCCTAAACTTTTTTTTCGGCAAGGAGGGACTTCCTTGAAACTAAAAATACCATAAAAGCGGAAAGTATCGTCCCTGATTACCCTGTGCGGACTGCACAGGCTAATCTGGGACGACTCTGAACGCACATGCATTAAGCCCAATTTTCTCAGAACAAGACACATATAAAAGAATCTTTCCTTAAACGCTCAGTGACAAGCGCGAAAATTAATTCCTTCTTCATTTTATTCTTTATTTTAAATTAAAATCAAATTCTAAATTTCAATTTTCACAAAAGATCTGTTAAGAAGTAAAATCAATTTTGTGTTTTATTAAACCTTCAGACTGTGTCTTTTCGTGTTCCGGACATCGGATTCGACGGATGATTGTTTCGGTATGTCCTCTATTTCTGGCCCAGGCGGACATTCAAATAATTGGTTCCTACGTTATTCCGACAAATCGGACTTTGGTTTCTACGTTTTTTGCCAGCCCTTGCATTTTTTCCTACTTTATATTGATATCCTGAACGCCCGTTCCCATTTAATATTTGATATAAACGAATACCGATTTTCGAATGTACTTTCATCTGTTTATCTTATTGAACTCAAAATTTCGGTATAATTACGCATTTTATGTGTTGCTTTACGTAAGTCACAATAACTCAATTTTTGACAAATAAAATTTCAATAGTAATGTATAATTTCCAAAACAACATGCTTTTTTCGGAGCGCTTATTCCAGACAAAAATTAATATAATCAATAAAATAATTATTTAATCGTTCCTAAAGCTTTTTAATAATCAATCTCACATATGCACTTTAAGATGAAATGTCGTTGAAGTTGTACTAGTCCTGATATGTGTGTACATTGAACCTATAAACATCAAATCGTACTTACCGAATCGGCGTGGTTTTTTTCAAAAATAAGTTTAATGCCATAGTTATATTCAGTTAATTTCTTTGGCACCACTAAATTAGGGTTAAAAAATTTTCTTTCGTGGATGCATTTCGAGTTTATGAAAATAAATTGAGAGTTTGGAATGCGGACAATATACAGAAAAACCTGTGTTTGTTTCGATTATACAAACATAGCGAGCATCTATGTAAATACAAAGTTTAATCCTATTTTAGATTGTATACATATGTTATAAATACGACTGAATTATTAATCATTCCATTTTCTCAAATTCTCAAAATCGTACATCGTTAAAAAAAATAACATTGAGAAAAGTCACGAATATAAATCAAAGCGCTGAAGGCACTGAAGATGTTCGCTATTGCATAATTTAACACGCAATTCATTTTTCAAAATCAATCGCAAGTTTGAAATGAACACACGCCATTCAACTTAAAAAAGTGTGTGTCATAGCGCACGGGTCGAGTTTTGTGTGCACTTTTTATCATCCTTATTATTTCATAGAAATAACTAAGACAAAATAAAAACAGCATGCTTTTTTGGAAGTTCTGAAAGCAAAGAAAGTATGATGAAAATGGTAATGAGAACTTAATATAAAGAAAATTTGCAGTCACCATCATATTAAAGGAATATTTTTTCTAATATCAAATGACTATCTCACCAAGAATATAAATTCATAATGAAAGTTCCGTGTACAAAACTTTTGATTTTTGACACCATATACAAATTCAAAATATACAATAATCTTCGTATCTTGTATATGGAGGAATAAAAGTATATAAACATTGCTGTTTATGCTTTACTTGTTACCAGAGCAGTTTACACGGTGTCAACAACGCTAACATAAACATAGGTATAGAGCACTAATGCGCTTTTAGGCGAAGCTGTTTCAGTTTTCATCTTAGTGACTTTAACATAACGCCAACAGACACGCATGAATATTTTCGAATATTTAATAAGCTGATTCGAGATACAACCTCTGAATTTTTGCTACATCACTGCGTATGTGCTCAATTCAAAGGATGTAGCACTGTTCGGTGTAAGAAATTCCGGACTACTCTCTGTATGCTCAAACGACACAAATTGTGGCCCTGTTACAATTACGCGTTACAATCCATCTCGCAGAATTTCAATTTCGCCTCCAAGATGAGAAAACAATCATTAGCGAAATAGTATAGTGTCACGATAAGAGAAAATCGTTTAATTATCATACCACAATGTTTGCCGTACTTGGTCAGCACGTCTGGAAATCATTCCTTAATGCGTCGATAGGCTGCCATTATTAACAAGTTTGCTATTTTGAATTCAATTTTGTATCAAAAAGCATTGTTTTTAAATGTGGGATTTTCAATTCGCAATGAGATTTGTAATGACCCTCGTCATGCGAAAATGGGTCTTATTCCATATGCGCCCTTCATATAAATAGCCCACTCAGCTATCCCTCCTTCTGGTAAGGAGAAACATAACATATTGAGTGATTTTAAAGCGAACAGCGTCGCCTATGGCCTGACTGCGCAAGAGCACATGTTGGGTTTAACAAACGCTTGCCGAAACGCATAAGACCCATTTTCGCATGACGGCGCTATTGACGTGTGATTTAAATGTGACGAAAGAAAACTGCGTTTAAATCAAATATAAACATACGATATATTTCGATAATGAAGAAAGATACTCATAACAAGGCATATGAGGACACATATGAAGTGCTCTCCCGTAGTATATTTTTTATTTACTCACACTAATGTGTGGTTTGACAATGCTAACACACATTTCATGCGGTGAATATGCAGCTTACAAGTGAAAAACACAACACAATAGTTTAACTTTTGTTTAATTGTATTCAATTATTTAGAAAAGTAAATTGCTAACTTTATTTCAAAGTCGGCGTATACGCCGACTACATTTTTAAAAGACATGTATTGTTATAAATATATTTAATATAATATATTTAGTTGTTTTCGGTTTTAGCGATTATAAAGCATTTTCGAGGTTGCCTTTAGTATGCCTGAGTAATTGATGAACTCATATCCAACTGTCAATGTATTGAGAACTGTGAATATAAACAAGCTAACCCTTCTACTAAGCTTCTACTATTGCGTTGCTAGCACCCGTAAATACAAAAGATCGCCGCTATGTGTTGAGAACCAAGAACGCTTTCCAGAAATACCCGATGTAGTAGCTTCAACGAGGTTATGAAACAGGTCATTCGTTTTATTATTAGAAATTATTTGTTATATTCGGGTTAAGCGATTATGATTTTTTTAGTCTATCGTATCGCTGAAGTTATTGTTGAACTTATGTTCAACGTTTTATAAATTGAGAATATAAATAAGCGTCAACTTTTTCCCAAATCTCTCAATTTACGACCTGTACTACGTCATTGAGTTGTATGTGAGAGCGTAACCTATTGCGTTGTTATCGCCCGTAAACTTTCCTTTGTTTATCGACAGGCGCATCTATTAATAGCCTCATATCATGAATGCCAAAACACCCGCGAAAAAGAACCACGTGACCAAATAGGACGCTCAACGCAAATACCATGCGACTACGACTTTAATTATGTAAGAACGCTCCGCAATTCCTCTGAAGCCGGGGCCTTGTGATTGCTTTTACGTAAAGAATTGACCTCTAACTGAAGTAAGCAAAGGAAACGCAGCACCTAATTGACCCATTCCTTCTATGTGCGAAGGCAGATTGAATTTTACTAATGTATGGTTTGCCTATCATAACACACATTATAATGCGGTAAATATGCGACTAAAAGTAAAAAACACTATAATTAAACTTTTGTTTTTAATTAAGTTATTTAGAAACCAAAATTCCAAACCTTATTTCAAAACAGCAAGACTACATTTTTTAGAGAATATTCTTGTTATATTTAAATGTTTTTTAACAGTTTCAGCGATAATGAATCATTTTTATGTTGTCTATCGTATCCCGGTAATAATTGTTGAACTCGTGGTCAACGTGTTATTAATTGAGACCTGTGAATATAAACAAGCGTAACCTTATACTAGTGCGTAATTCTCACCCGGACTCCCCTTTGTTTATCGCCAGCCTCAGATTTATGAATGAGATGAGCGAAAATACTACGTCACGCAGACGCAGAAGAAAGTGGACTATTTTTATCATTCATAAACAATCTCCTCCGCGACACGTGCAATACGATCATTGTTTTTTTTTATTCTTTTCTATAAAACACCATTCGAAACTATTGCATTTAACATGATATTAATATAATGTTTCCATTTGTGAATAAACATAATTGGAGAACTCAAACCTCTTGCATAAATTATACAACTCTTTCTTCGCGCGTAGTGTAAGCGGGAATTGGGCTAATCATACCCAGGCCGTATCGACCTGAATTTTACATCAAGCACATTAGACGGTCGCTAAAGCGACCATCTAAAAATCGAGTGGCGAATTCCTTGCGTGTCCTCCCGTGGCTGTAACGTCGTGTTTGCATCTCTTTCCCATTGAGGCCACGCAGTTGTTCATAAAACGTTGAGGGATGTTTCGTCACCCTTCCACGAGTGCCTATACTTAGTGACTTTTCTATTGCAACAAGTTTTAAACTTGAATATCTCAGTTACATAAATACAGATTTTGATTAAAAATATATAGATCTATGTGATCATTTACCTACATAGTGGACAAGCTCATTCTTCCTCAATGACGATCGGACGCTTAAGCATGTGGGAAAAATAGCCTTGAACATTCCATTTGCGAGGTTGCGCTACTAAATATTCATGCCAGCCAAACAAGTATTTTTTCAGTAAAGTGCAACCGCGCGTTTGTAATATGAAGTCCCCACACTGATCCGACATTTTTCTAACCGTTGAAACGCGCGGTTATACTTTACTGAATAATACTTATTTGTTTTAAAAGACCATGTTGCCTATAAAAAAACTCTCACGAATAAAAACGGTTAAATATTTAAAAAAAGAGATCCTTAAAAATGTTAACTGGGTCGCGCTTTATTCTCCCAACACAGATCCGAAAAAGTCACGTGGTATTGGCACCGTGATTTAGTATTGACCTGATTTCTTTCCATTAAACGTTTGTTTAAATTGTATTATCAAACTATATTAAAAGCCGGCCGAGTTGATGTTGGTATATTTTCCTTTTTTGTTATGTGTCGCAAAAAAGTGAATACGAGTCAAAACGTGATGGTATTTATGTCAGATGTGCAAAAAAGTTGGTCAAAATTGGTCAAGAAATGCCCAAAATCTGTACAAAGATAGGGCTTTTCAATTTCTGTCCATGGACAGAAATGATCTAAATTTAAACACCCGCGGGTCATAGTAAAACCAAGTGATTCGCTCAAGGTCAGGGACTCGCCTGAATAATGAAAATAAATGCACAGACTCGGAGCACAGGTGTTTGGCGCCTGGCCAAGTCACTTAAACACTATAAATATGTCTATATGTTTATATATATCATATATCAGAACCTTTTTTTGTCAAATGGTGAAAAATGTTGTTTTATGACATATTGATAATGTTAAAGTGACTTGGCCAAGCGCCCAACACCTGTGATTTAGTAATTCTTTTTTTTGTTTTGAAAAGCGCGGAAGTGGAAATCACGTGAAATTAGCGCTCACGTGGCCCAAAGCGTGTATACGTCACAGTTTAATAATAGTCTTGAGGAGTCCGTTATGTACATGATTAGGTTTTGTATTCTGTATGCTTTTGGCCTTTTTTGGCAAATTTTTTGCGAACATCAGTATGGAAGAATTAAGCTTAAGAATGTATCTGACGAATACTAATCAATTCTGGTCAGTTGAGAAAACCAAATTTATTGTAAGAAATATCAACTCGGCTGGCTTTAAATGTGAAGATTTTTCCGAAAATTTAAAGTTAACTTCTTAATAATGAAAATATAAAAACAAATTAATACAAATTAATACCCCCGCTCTGATCAAGTTACATGGCAGCAAGCATGCTGCCTCCTTTAACGATACTTCTAAGGGAGGTTATTCGTAGACCATGCCCAAAGCTGAATCTATTATTGTTCTCTCCCTTCTTAAAAGGTAATACTCAAAACAAAATTCGCTTATGCTTTTGGTGTCATTTAGCGTGTGTCTATTTAAATAGTTCCGAACATGTCGCTTTTTCCTGTTGTATTTATTAAACAAATCACAATATAAGTTATATCGACAAAACGAACACTCGTCAATACAACTAAATCAGCCGCGTTCTGAGATAACTGGGCTTAATGCATGTGCGTAAAGTGTCGTCCCAGATTAGCCTGTGCAGTCCGCAGAGGCTAATCACGGACGACACTTTCCGCTTTATGGTATTTTTAGTTTCAAGGAAGTCCCTCCTTACCGAAAATTAAGTGTAGGCGGAAAGTGTCGTCCCTGATTAGCATGTGCGGACTGCACAGGCTAATCCGGGACGACACTTTACGCACATGCATTATGTCCAGTTTTCTCAGAACACGACACAAATGATAATGCAAAAACGAATTTAGTGTCCAAATGGAAATAATTCATTCTGCTCGCATTAACAGGATATAACCTAGGCGTCGCATAGGCTTCCAGCCGATCACAGGTACTTTTCAAATTCCGATGCCCCTCATCACACCTGAGAGGAATTAATATACTTGCTCTAAGCAAGAATAAGCGCGGCATTTTTGGTCAGTCACTAATGGCATACATGCCCCTGGCAATTGACAAATAGAGCCTTATCTTTCACTATTGCATAAACTCTATCTATAATGCCCTCTGGTGGGGTGCAGAAACTTGGCAAAATGAGGGCTTGAACGGAAGAAATCGTGCATTAACAAGGCGATTCACGTGCCGTTCAAGCCATGTTATGTGTTTTTCATATCCATAATCTGGTCCACACGCAGTTACTTCCCTTCTCCAGCCTTCGACGACTTTCCAAGCATAAATGGGGAACTGAGTAAGCACCAGTTTCCTCATGCATGCAGGGATAATGGCAATGCCTATTTCAATTCACTTTTCAACTTATACCATCTGCACTCTCTTGACAACAGCTTAATTGTATTGGCAACGTCAATGAAGTTAAGGTTATTTACTCAACACTTTCAAAAGACTATGCTGTAAATATAAGTGATTATGTACCTTCAACGATCCTGCTGTAAATTCCAAAATAATTCCTCATTTCTTAATTTGCGCGGCTGCATTTCAACTTTGCATTAATCCACTGTTTAAACACATTTTAAATCGTAAACTGCCTATCCGAAGGTAAAGCCTCGTCATTTCGGATGATGACCGATTGAGGCATATGTAAAACACAACCTTGAACTGTATTGAAATAATCGAATTATTTTGTCGATGTCGAATGAACAAAACATTGTTTTCAATGTTATTTTAATTTATTTTGGTATGTGTGATTTGTTTATGCAATAATAGCGAAAATACACATTTTCTCGGACATGATCATCTGCGGGTGCTCTCAAAATCCGTTCCGGAACGGATTTTTCGAGCGCCCGCAGATGATCATGCCCTCGAAAACGTGTATTATCCCTATACTCATTACAACACTTCGTGTACACGGTAGCGGCGTCGCATGATTGCTTTGTTCACTCGGAAATTAAATTTGAAACTGTAAGATCATTGATAGCATGTTCAAAGAAATAGTCCAGGCCACCACGAGATTGTGCTATGGTATATGGGAACAGTTCTGCAATTGAAGTGACTTTGATTGGGTGAGGTGGTCCCTCCTGCCATCTTTTTCAACGTTTGATAAATTTAATCAAGATCACCACTACTTCAAAGCACAAAAGGACCTGCGGCAACGAGCGACCATGTTTTTAATTTTTATAATGCGTTGTGTCATTACATGAATCTTCAAATAAAAAAACGATAGACGACTGACTTCGTGGTAAACTCAATAAAACAAAATAGTTTTTGGAAGAGCGAAACAATGATTAGCCATATTGGAACATTCAACTATGTCATCTGTGTCAGCCATAAAATAATCAACAACGATTTATCTGACTAAATAGCGCTGTGACATCACGATCTTATTAAAAAAGGGCCCATGTAATTATTAAAAACATATATGACAGTGTTCCACACAAATTAATTTCAAAATATAGAAAATAAATACGAAATTTTAGAAATGTTAAGGTTCATGTTTTAAATTTAAAACAAACACATATTTCTATAGCATACACATACGTAAATAACATATATAAATAAATATGATTTAAGCATACATATATATGACATTGATTACCATACATGTACAACTATAATACATTCATATAGAAACATTAAATTTTGCAACGTCTGACACGACATAATATGTACCTAATAAACCAATTATTTTGACAAGTCACTCGAAAGGAATAAACTTTAATGAAAATAATTGGAACAAACAAGCACGCTAGTCGCGAGTCTTAATACTAATTACAAACCCGTTTCGCCCTACCTTTTTAACTGGAACTACCACGTGATCATTTTTTTCTGCCGCCGCAGAAGTTAAAGTTTCGACCCATTTGGTGCGCCATAATACTTTGCGGTCAAAAGCATTCATGCTGACGGCTAGGGTGTCGCATTGTTCCATTACATTAACAATGACTGGTATTTGATTTATATCACTCTTTAAAAATTGAATTGAGGATTGGCGTTTTATGACAAAATGATTGAATGCTCGAAATGGAATTAATGGAAAGTGGAACAATAAATGGAACAAGGCGTGGTATGTATGGAAAATGGAACAATAAATGGAACAAGGCCTGGTATGTATGGTATATAATAGTTCGATTGAAACGGATACTCCTTCAATGAAAGTGTCTACCATTCCGTTCCAAGTCTTCATAGCCCGGACGACTAGTTAAGTTGGTAGTACCTAGCAGTACAAATCGGAGTATCGCGCGTTGAATTCCCAGCCCGGACACAAAGCTCATGTGGGAATTGATAAAAGCCCATAAATACTCAAATTCAACGAATATTGTGTACAATATTTCGAAAACTAAAGTTCACATACAAACAATCAGTGTTCCTTATAGCAATAGCCAAAATTTCAACGCTCGATATTGTCTGGTAACATAGATTTAAAGCATTACAATATCCCTTTTTATTTTTTGTGCCACAATATACTGTAAAACCATTAAATTTCGTGGGGTACGAATTTTCGTGGATTTCGTTGGTCCGCTGAACCATGAATTCAAGTACCAACGATTATGTATACATTTTTAATCCGAATCGGTCATTTCCGACATTTCTTTTGTGGTCGGTTATCCGAGATATTTGTTTTTTGTAATAGTTACCTCACTTCAGTTGCCAGTTGGTCACATTACACTATAATTTGTATATAGGTCGTAATTCCATTCGGGATTGGCTTCGGAAGCTTCGGAATCACGACGTAGTTCTCATGACATTATTCTATAGGTTACGCATGCGCAATTAATTTCCTTCTATATTACATATAAAATAGTTGATGTTGGATATCATTTTTTACCATGACCAAGCGTTTCAACACTATATCATCATACATCATTGGAAAGATTAATGCATAATCTTTTGAAAAAAATGCATGCCATAAAATTCTATGTGTTGTAACTCAAAATATTTACCTTAGAATAAGCACACCAGTTTTGACACATGTGGAGGCGACCATTTTTACTCAAATAGTATGACCTACTTTCAAAGCCGGGAACCATCAACAGAAAAAATAGAGCACAAAAATGGCTCTTTTTCTTATTGCTTACAAATATACCTTCAAATTAATACCAAAACGTACCATTTGCAATCTATTTTACAAATCCTAGGCAGCATTCACTGAACAATATGTGCTATATATCAAATTGACTGCATGTAACCCTGTAAACAGGTGTTCCGGTTTGGGGTTATGTGACCTATACGGCCTAAAGTCCCGCTGGTTTGTGACTGAAATGAAAGACAGTCCAATCAACCAAACAAGTATCGATTGATAAAACAAAATGCTCGGCTAACGTATTATTTATTATGCGCACTGACACAAACGTTTGAAACGAATTATTGAAAAAGATTACTCTCTGATACACAGCGTCCGGTTTTATAACTGAAACGAATATCACAAACATTCTCAACGTTAAGCTCAACGCAGAAAATGAGTTTTGAGTTTCTACTCAGCTTAGTATAGTAAACGTTGGGGAGCTGGTGAACACATAAAAACACAGATATTCTTCCTGAAACTCAGTCGCACTTTAAACTGAAAAAAAAACTTGATTTTAAAATTTACTTGCTTAAATTTTCATCACAAGTTTCGGGGAAAAAATAAGTTCAATCAAAATATTGACATTGGTATTATGTGTATACTAGGACAAGATGCGTGTGCAATCATGCATAATCCGAATGGTTCAACACACCTTAAACTTAAAGACGACCCGGAGTGCTTTATACATGAAACCAGACATAAGATCAATGTCGAGAACCGTGGGTCGTTCAAATGTCAGTTTTTTTAACATGCTCTCTTTATTGTTCTATATACGAACGTCCTTATCAAAAACAGGTGATTTTTTTCGAACATCGATCTTAGTGTGAGCAAGTAGCTTTCGGCTTCTATAACAAACTGACGTTTGATCTTGCCCTGTGTTTAAATTCAATATGTTCGATACCATTGAGTCCCGTATATTATCCTATAGATCGTTATGTATCTGTATCTATGTTTAGAATTATTGCCGTTTACGTCTGTATGGGCAGACTTTGCTGTGATTACAAGTAAAATGATACTGGTAAATGATTGGATGGATCGACACGAATCGATATGTGAGCCCTCCTTTTAAATGTCGATTTGTGCAATTACTTGGTCATTTCAGACGACAGAGAATTACTGGAAAAAATGCCAAACCCCGAATGCATTTGTAATAGAGTTACAGGGATGTAAAGTCAAACATTCATATTGTACAGCAAGTAATCAATGTTCAATTACATTTCCAAAAAATAATGGAAATCAAAAACGTTTGCATATACACGTTGCTACGGTTTGCTTTGCATATAAACAATAACAACCTGTTGCCTGGAGCAAAAACATCGTCCTATGGAGAACAGCAACACCAAAATATTGTAGATATCGTGTATTTGTCATTCGCAACACGTGGGAATTTCGAAATAAAAATAAAAAAGAACACAAGTCATGCCTTGAATAATAAATCGTGTGTCCACAACAATCGTATATGTGTCGTAATTCGTCAAAATTGTCTATGACGTTTGACGCTTCCTATTTGTAATACATAAAACTTAATTAATTCAGTGCTATTTATAGCGAACTCGAACACGACTCACTCGCCTATATGACAAATATCACGTGCATGTACGTACATGTATAAAGCACCAAGCTCACTTTGGGATTATTGAAAAGAAGTCGGTATGGAATGGGTTTTTTTACTTTAAATCGAATAAAAACACATTTTTTTGAAGAATACTTTAAAGGGGCCTTTTCACAGATTTTGGCATGTTCTGAAGTTATTCATTAAATGCTTTCTATTGATAAATGTAAACATTTGATCGTAAAAGCTGCAGTAAAAATTAAGAATAAAATTTAAAAAAAAGGAAAAAACTTTGCCTGGAGCGGGTTTCGCACCAGTGACCCCTGGAGTCCTGCCGAGGTCCTGAAGTAAAAACGCTATAACCCTCTCGGCTATTCTGCCGAGTAAACATAGGTCACGTATTTTATACCTTATAAAAGCAATCTTCGTAGTGTCACAAAATAAACGACAACAACAGAACTCTCCAAATTATTCAATCGTTTCGCGTTGCAACGCCATATCATTTTTAGGTTTTAAAATCGTCAAAAGATGCATATAATGGCTATATTAGAGCATGGTAAATGTTCAGTTATACTGTTTCCTCACAAATATCATAACTAAATCAAAAATTTGCGAATCTGAAACAACTTTTTTCAATTTTGTCAATTTACCAAAACGTGAAAAGATCGCTTTAAACATAAACATCACATGATGACAGTTATCACATGGTACATGTTAATGTATATGGTTTGTATCATTCTTATATGATTTTGTACACAATGTATATTTCGGTAATTTGTCTACTCTTGGTAAACCGGAACTCTCTGAAAACCGGACGATCAGGCCGGTCCCCAGACCGTCCGGTTTACAGAGAGTCTACTGTACTTGTCAGAAATCTCTGTAAGAACACTCTTTCATCGAAAATCTTCGACTTTTGTTTATTACTTGGTAAACAGTTTTTTGTGATCATTTTGTTTGCGAGAACACTTTTTTTCATTGTTTGTGAGAACACTTTTTTATTATTTGTAAGCATGATCATGTATTCGTGCGCGGATAAAGACGACTTAAGTCATATTCGTTAATGCTTGTCATTATAAAGGGTATAAAACGGCAAACAGTACCTTCCTCGGAATGGACGTCGTCATCTTGACTATCACGTGATTACCGCCTCTCGGTGTGCTAAGAAGGCATTGCGAATAAATTGCGTTTAAATATACACCGAAAAATATTCTTTGAAATCAAACTTGGCACCGGAATATGAAATTCTTAACCAAACAATATTGATTACTTTGCATAATTGGCAAATTTTGAAATGTCTTTAAATTAACTCTTTTGACGAGAATAATGAACAGAACCAAGTAAAATAAAATTGTGTTTGCTATCATGGCATTACCGTGAACTTATCACACATTTTCCATTCTAAATAATGAATATTTCCAATTATAAAAGCGTCGAAAACACCTGGGCTCAACCAAACATCTATCAATAAACATTTTTGATATTGGATTCTGCGTTATCATTCTTTTACATTTTCCCTCGGACAAATACAATATATAGTGAGATAATATAATGCGATGACAGTACACGTAACTTTTTAATACCATATCTTTAACGTATGACAGAGAAGATTAACGATCCCATCTCTGCGTGCTTTAACCCATTTATGCCTAGTGGACCCTCCCATCCTTCTAAATTGGATCCATTTATTTCCAAAATTAGGGATGTCTAGTATATTTTTTTCAATATTAAGAATATTTCTTACATAAATTCTTTTAAGCAAACAGCGTAGACCCTGATGCATTATGCGGCGTCTCATCTGGGTCTACGCTGTTTGCAAAGTCCTTTTTTCAGGACGCTAGGCATAAATGGGTTAAGTAAATGCCTCGTAATTTAGTACGCTCCGGTTCGGCATTCAAACAGTTTTAAATAACGCGTTGACAAATGTTAGCAACCAAATTGATATAATATACGGATATGAAACAGGAAGTGAACTCATTAAAATATTTTGGACAAAAAATAAGGCTGTGTCATATTTCAGCTTACGATCATTGTTGGTAAATTATACCATGTTCACTAAATTAAAGGGGCCTTTTCACAGATTTTGGCATGTATTGAAGATTGTCATTAAAGGCTTTATATTGATAAATGTAATCATTGGATCTTAAAAAAACTCCAGTAAAAAAAATAAAGAGTGCAATTAAAAAAGGAAAAAAAAGTAACCATCAACAGGGCTCGAACCACTGACCCCTGGAGTCCTGGAGAAAAGTATTCAACATATATCACTCACCCATCCGTGCTTCTGATGGAAGTTGGTGTATTTTATACTTTATATAAGCAATCCTTGTAGTATCACAAAATATAAAGACAACAACAGAACTCTCCAAATTATTCAATCGTTTCGCGTTGCAACGCTTTGTATTTATTTTGACCTTGCGGTCAAGGATAACCAATGAAAGTGCAAGCACTTATTTCCAATGGGGTCCTTTTTTGGTTTTTGCTGAAGAGACAGCAAGCAGAAGAGACAGTATTGAGATACAAGGAATCCGGGTGCGATACCCTAGCTCTTTGCGAATAGATCCCTTGGTTCTTTTACGTGCTCAGTGTATAGCACCGATACACGCAAGAATTACATGGGTTTCATACCAGTACATCTCTAGTTGGGTGGGACTCACTTGAAGCATTTCTGAAATTTCCAGTGCCCCGGCCAGGAATTGAACCAGGGACCTTTGGAATGGTAGACCAGTGTGTTACCACTAGACCACCGCACCACCTTTATAATTTTCAGGTTTTTCAATCGTCAAAAGATACATATAATGGATAATTTAGAGCATGGTAAATGTTCAGTATTACTATTTCCTCACAAATATCATAACTTCAACAAAAAATTGCGAATCGGAAACAACTTTTTTAAAATTTAGTCAATTTACCAAAACGTGAAAAGGCCCCTTTAACAATAAAGCTTGCTATATTTGCTTAATTCGATCATATTGGCTTAATAAACTTTCAAGTAACAAACAAGAAAGAATGTAAAATATAGAGTGCTGGTATTGCTTACACAAACGCCAATAACTTCTGTATTGTTGTCTTCAATTTTATTATTTTATTCACATAAAGTTGACGTCGAGATGGACATTTCAATGTTAATGTAGGTTAGCGTTTTTATGAGCCTCGCTCTGGGATATTGGGGCTTAATGCCTGTGCGTTAGGTTTTGTCACACATTGACCTGCGCAGACCGCACAGGCTAATCATGGACGATATTTTCCACTTTTACCGAATTTGTTCCGTTCACAGGAAGTCGCTTCTAAACGAAGTTACAGTTTACGTGGAAAGTGTCGACCGTGATAAACCAATTCGAACTGCAAAGTCTTGTCTGAGACGATAGTTACCTTCATGCTTTTCGCCCCGATTTCAAAGAGCGGGAGAATCTTTTTAGCGCGCGATCTTTGCTAAAATAGACCATAACTATCACTTTAAGGTACAAAGGCGGGCAAACGGGTCAACATGTTGCTTTATTACCCTGCACTAAAGTTTGAAGATTTTTTTATCTGACAGTCCATAAATTAATATTCTCCGCAAGGTGTAAACATGGACTACCTTCTTAAATGCACCATAGTATTATAGAAAAGTCATGTTTAATTACATGCGATAACAGACAAAGATAGCGAATGTACTTCGATATTATAAAGAAATCATGCCTGATAACACGCGATAGACAAATTTGCATCGCTGCCGACGAACTATTTTTTACATGTGCATAGTAATTAGGCTGTGGCTTTTTGTGCGGCTGGTTAACTTGATGTCGAAATAATAATGCGATGGTTTTAATGACAATGCAAATAATGATGCAAACTAGAATATTCGAACTGTGTCTAAAGTAAGTTTAGAGTGTTTTTGTTCTAATCGTTTTTAAATATTACCTATACCGTGAAATAGTGAATGGTAGCCTCAATTCGTTAATAATTTGGAAACAACATAGTCGTGTGATATATAAATGTTGAAATATAAAAGATACAACTTATTCATATCAGTTATTTCCAAACATAAACATAACATTAAAAATACATATTAAAATATAAAAACGCGTTACTTTTTATCAAAACTGTCGCTATTACTTAATATAAAAAATGTCAAACGTTTAATGTCATGGAAAGCCTACTGCCTATCTCAACGCTCTCGATTCTTGGTCTGGGGTAGTTACAGTATTTGGCGTGGGTTGGTAGGTCTTTAAAACAACCATCAGTGGGGATCAAATCGGTGACCTCCTGATCGCTCGGCGGACACCATATCCACGACGCCACGGCGAAAGAGTTGTAGTGGGTCAGCGATTTTTTGCTATTTTGTACCGCGCTAATTGGGAAACAAAGAAGCAAGAAAACCCCTAAAATTTGAAAAAATCTCGTCGTTAAAACGTCATATGAGCAAGTATGGGTCTTTTTAATTGTTTGGTACTAACTTTCACAAACCCTATTCTTTGACATGCCTTTGTTCTAAAATATTAATAATCAGTGCTCATTATATTTGTTCAATCGCACATTATCCGCTTTTTGAGCGAAATTGACGGATCTGCCATTTGTTTTGGCAATTCTTCGGATGGTAGTTGGGAATTGTGTAATTTTTCATTAAATTGGTAAAGTGCCTTTTACGTGTACTTTATAAAGGAGGAAACACAAATCTCTGTGGGTAAGAGTTCAGCGGGGTATCAAAACTGCGACCCCTGCGATCTGGCGCTTGTGTGTTCCTAAACGACACGTTTATTGAGTCAAACAATGTCCGTATTTGAGCTTATACGTCTTATCTCTGAAAGCACACGATCAGCGCACTGGGAAAACTGGGTTAAATGCTTGTAAGTACATGTATAGTGTCCAATCGGGAACCCTCGGGCTATTCCGCCATAACGGCGATCGTAGACGGTGTGGTGTAGCCCACTGTCCGAAGCGTTCAGATTGGTATAGTGTCGTCTCAGATGAGCCAATGCATTCAGCACTGATAAATCAAGAAAGGCACTTTTCGCTTTTATGGTATTTTTTTGTTTAAAAGGAAATCTATTTTACACGGAAATAGTCCTGCCTGATAAGCCTTTGCGGACGACACTCAACGAACATTCTTTCAGTCCATTTTTCCTATTGCGAGGATCAGTCATATACATAGCGCGACAGCTGCGCTACATTTTGTAATCATGTCTGCGCTAGAATTTATTGCGGTATTCAGAAATTGCTATTCATATGACCATTACAACTTTATATTGATCCCAAGATGGTTCACTAGAACGTGAACAAAACGTCTTGATATTAAGACAGATGGGTCTTGTTCTGAGAAAACTGGGCCTAATGCAAATGCGCAAAGTGTCGTTCGAGATTAGCCTGTGCAGTTCGCACATGCTAATCAGGGACGAAACTTTACGCTTAAACTAGATATTTGGTAAAAAGGGACTTCCTTCAAACGAAAAAATACATTTAACGCGGAAAGTGTCGTCCCTGATTAGCATGTGCGGACTGTACAGGCTAATCTGGGACGACAGTTAACGTATAGGCATTACGCCCAGTTTTCTCAAAACGCGACACATCTGTCTTAATATCAAGACGTTTTGTTCACACTCTTGTGAACCATCTTGGGATCAATATAAAGTTGTAATGGTCATATGAATAGCAATTTCTAAATACCGCAATAAATTCTAGCGCAGACATGATTACAAAATGTAGCGCAGCTGTCGCGCTATATATATGACTGTCAATATTGACAGTTACGTACATGTTTCGTAGAAATCTAGAACATCGAGAATTGAGAAAAAATTAACAGCTTGTGATTTCGTAATGGGTGTTTGAAAGTCAAAATCATGTGCGCTATCAATTTACATGCAGACATATTTTTAGACCTATCATATAATAACCGTGCTAAAGTGATTCAACATATCGATTTCAACTTGCAAAATGCATTCACATATGAGCCGTGCTCTGTGAAAAGGGGGTTTAATGCATTTGCTTAAAATGTCGCACAGATTGGCCTGTGCAGTCCGCACAGGCTAATCAGGGACGACACTTTCCGCCCAAACTTGATTTTTTCTAAGAAGAGACTTTCTTTAAACAGAAAATATCATACGAGCGTACAGTGTCGTAACTGATTAGCCTGTGCGGACTGCACAGGCTAATCTGCACGATATGGGACGAAACTACGACATGCATTTAACCCCTTTTTCACAGATCGCGTCTCATATATTATATAATGCGACTTTCTCTAGCTCGCGAGCTAAATGTGTATATGCTATGAACTAACAGTTTCAATTCATAAAATAAACAACGGCGGTGAGGAAGAAAAAATAAGCACGAGGAGAAAGCACACTCAGTCAGCGAGTTTTACTGATTTGGTTCAACCTATATCTTTGTGAAAGTAAGATAACTTTTAAGTTAACCGTTTTATGTCTAATTAAAATAACGTTTATACATGAAGAGCCTTTTGTCCTTGCTTTATGGCATACACTAACTATAACAAATGATGCATTCATTTTGGACATTGTTAGCATTTGAATTTTAACTTCGTGACCTTTTTATTTAGATATAAATTAACAGTCTTTATCCACAAATTGTATGCCCCATTAATTTAACGAATCTTTTATTTCAAATTTCTCTTTGTTGTCAATACCGCGTGTCTAAAACACTTTTATGTTATTGTGAAATGCCCCGGTATCGTTGCGTCGTTGCGACTTTTTACGATATTTTGATATCTTAACCATTTACCACTTTGTTACGTATTTTCACGCATTTGTAGTCCCTTGGAAAGTTATATTTAATTTAAGACCTTTCTAACTAGATTCACGTGTTTAAGGCTTCGTCTCCAAACATAAGATAGTGATGAGCAGCAAACACGATAAAACCTGAGCATATTGCGAGTTACACGCAGGCTGTCCTGGTTTTATGTTGTTTGCACATAGCCATTTTTACTTAGCTTCTGAGTGAGAAAGGGTTAATTGCAAACACAATTCCCAGGGAAGTTATTGCCGGTCAATCTCTTTATTTTCCAATCGTAAATACAGGCGGTTGCCCTTTATCTTTGTGCATTCCATTCTGAAGTGAAATACCCGTTTTTCTTTAGTGTCGTTTGATTTCCAGCAACTCTTCGCAGTTGTATGGTCGTTATATCTCAGATATGTCACCATGTCACGCTAACCCTGGGATAATTTCAGTTTTTATAACTTTTAATTCTAATCTTGATCCGTCAACAAAGAGCTTCCAATCCCCTTTGACATAAGTGAGCTGACAAGGCCCTTTGACATAAGTGAGCTGACAAGGCCCTTGGACATAAGTATGATAATTTAATCGACACTAATTGATCATATGAGTCGCGTTATGCGACAACTGGGCATGAGCGTAAAATGTCGTACCAGATTGGTCTGTGCAGGCGTAACCCACGGTATATATAGAGAATAACAGGTTACTGTCCCCTCGTTTTGAAATATATCAGGCGAGGCTTAGAATAATAAAACGGCGAGGCTTGCCGAGCCTTTATTTTATTCGTGCCGAGCCTGATATATTACAAAACGACGGGACAGTAACCTATTTTTTCTGTTTATCATACCACATTTTCCTTAAAATCTGCAAAACAATCCATTTCTTTATATTGAATATGTACGGATCCCCGCTGATTTTGCTGATCCGGCTTTTACACGTTGACATACATGTAGAAACGGCGTTCGAAAAGACAACACGAATAATAGCTTATTTTAAACATCGTATAGAGAAAAAAAGTAGTTTGCACTACGAATGGGAGAGTACAACCGCTTTAATTATAAACGTATTGAATTGGAGATCATGAATGGACTGCAACGACAAATTTAATCTAAGAACACACTTCACCGAATAGTTTGGAGACGCCATTGTGGAGATGTGTAATGAAATTGACATTTTGATGATGGTGTCAATATCGACATAAGCGTGTAAAATCGTTTGTTTAAATAGTTGAGGATTAGCATACAGTTGTCATTTGTCTTGACTTTCTGTGCAACATTTGCGAGTGCAATGACTTTATCGATATTTAAGATTTATCGCCCAATTGATGACGTCATTTAACCTATGCAGTGCGGGCTGTTGCGATTTTTTTTAAATAAACGTTTTTGCGATTTATGACTTTAAACTAAAATAAAATATGTACGTTCTTGGTATCAAATTGTTTGTTTTGTTGAACCTGTTTCATGTTGATAGAAATTGTTGACTTTATTGAAATCCCACGAAACTCCAAACATTGACTGATATAAGAACTTCCATTTGACCATGATATAAAAAAATATATCAGACAACGTTATATCAGGCAGATATCAATGTGGTTGTATGATAAATGCCGGTATCACTGCATAACAAATAGCAAGACCTATAGGTACCGTGTTTGTGTTAATGTTGGTTCAGGCGATAACAAACATGCAATGCTAATACCTATTTCTACACGTTTCCAGACGCGCCTACATCCACTGCACTTGCACTTCTATAAGAAAACAACAACGTTAGAGTACACTTATGGTCATAATATACTAAATAGTTTCCCTATATCATTCAATGTAAAAGCGACATCTTTGAGCGAAAATAAATGCAACATTTTGCACATAGAGACCCACATAACCATATCTTTTCTTAAAGGCCATTCTAAGCGGAGTCGATTTGTGCAATAACAAAGATATGTTATGTACGAACTAAGAAAGAACTTGTCAAAAGTCAAAATCGACTGTTTTTGCAACTTTTTTCCCGGCCGTTTTCTAGTGAAATGTAACATTTTTCAGTACAATGTTTTACTATAGTCTTTAAGTTTATCATATGTCAGGGATTTAGCAGTGAGAACCTATTCACGCCCTACTGCTTTCTTCAAAAGATAAAGCCAGAACAATAGTTTAAAGTGTACAACATGCCTTCGAATCAACTATGATATTTTTTAGAGAGTACAGCCTACATGAAACGGTTATTAAGTATACTGTAACCTTATCACGGTATCGAGTACTAGGCATTTACCCGAGACCTCACCAACCCCATCCCACCCATCCTCTAAACAATCTGTCTCGTGGAGTTTTTTTGTAGTAATAAAATATGTATATACTGTATAACGCGTTCAAAATAAAAAAAAATGTGTCCTTGTTTTTTGCAATTGATAAAAGATATACTGACGTGATTGTTTTTATTTTTTAATATTTAATGAAAATATAAGACCGCGGTAGGCGGTAAGCGTCGATTTCCTTATTTAATAAATGTTTGTAAATGCACGCACTTTATTCATAGCTTTACGCGTGACATAAGATGTGTTCTTCAACCGTGTAGGAAAAATTTGATTTGTGAAAACCAACAACATACCTAAAGCTTTCTTTCAAATCATCTTGGTGGCCCTAAGAACCGTACACAAATGTGTCCAGGCCAGTTTTAAGTGCGACCAGATAACCTCAAACCACGGACTCTAGATAATACTCAATATACACTCCGTGCTCAAACTTACAATCGAGCAGCTGTAAACATTGCAATTGTATAACATTATCAGCGCTTTAATTAATGCGGACAGCCTTTGTTTGTTTGATAAAAGGTTCGATAAGTGTCTGTTTTATTAAAGTAGAAAAACAGACATTTCCTTTCATTTACGTTGTAAGGCTCGCTAAGACAAACAAACAATACGTGTATTCGTGTAAGCAAAATATCGCAAGGTGGGGTAAATAGTCCAATAGTTATTATAGATCTGTGGTAGGGTGATTGTGATTGCGCATAGAACGAAGGACACTTCGGTTAATTTCACGTTCAGAAATTGAATTACATTAAAATATTGCATAACGGGCTACTTATTCTTTGCAATTTTTCTAATTTTAATATGGTTATCAGCAGCAGCAACAACAACATCAACAAAATCAGTTACAGCAGCAGCAGCAACAAAAAATAACTGTATTCCATTTCTTAACCTTATCGGAACATTTAAGGGATCTAAGCAATTTTTTAAACTATTCGTCATGATGTTTCGTGACATAAACGTGATTGAAAATTCTTGTTTGATTATCAGCTCGATAACAATATCGTTAAAGCTACTTGCGCGATAATTCAACACCCATCATCCGCGCAGACATTTGACTGGAACCAGCATAGCTGGATCCAATCCCTGACTTCATAACCAACCACGTGATGATAGCCTAGCAACGTGGTACATTAATGTTCCCGTTGTTAATATTACTTTTTTTAATTTAGCTATTTTTATATTATGAACTTAAACTGTTTGGTTTTTTTTTTCAAAATATAAAAGAAATTGATACTATTTTTCATAACGTAATACTTAAACAAAAAGAAGTAAAATCCTAACAAATCTGGTTGTTTTTCTCGTGATGGCAGAGATTGTATGTGAGAGCATGGAACGACAACTCTGCGTGGAGATTGCCATACACCTTAAACTAGGTACATGTACTCTTATGTCAGGTGAGAAATGTGGCGTGTTTTGTATTTTAGAGTCCACTTAAAGGGGCCTTTTCACAGATTTTGGCATTTTTTAACTTATTCATTAAATGCTTTATATCGATAAATGTAAACATTGGATCGTAAAAGCTCCAGTAAAAAATCAAGTATAAAATTAAAAAAAGGAAAAGAACATTGCCCGGACCAGATTTCGAACCAGTGACCCCTGGAGTCCTGCCAGAGTCCTGAAGTAAAAACGCTTTAGCCTACTGAGCTATCCCGCCGAGTACACATCCTTGACGTATTTTATACCTTATATAAGCAATCTTCGTAGTTTCACAAAATTTAACGACAAAAACAGAACTCTCCAAATTATTCAATCGTTTCGCGTTGCAACGCTTTATAATTTTTAGGTTTTAAAATCGTCAAAAGATGCATATAATGGCTATATTAGACCATGGTAAATGTTCAGTATTACTGTTTCCTCACAAATATCATAACTAAAACGAAAATTTGCGAATCTGAAACAACTTTTTTCAATTTTGTCAATTTACCAAAGCGTGAAAAGATCCCTTTAAAGAGCAGGTGTATATCGTTGTATAATTGGATTTGATGTACACTATGATTGAAATTATACTAACGACAATTACGATTATTGCTTAGGATAGGCAAATACCGCATTGACGAAACCGTTGATTAGTTGCGGCTACAAGAATATATGGCGTCACAACGCAGGCTAGGTACAAAAGTGGAGTGACAAAAGTACTATCGATATTTAAAAATATTGACATGAAAATAACACCAAATACACGACCCTTTATGATATTGAGGCCATATCAATAATAATAAATTGACTGTTACCCAGCTTATATTTATCTTATTTTTACAACTACATAGTTACGTATTTTGTGTGATCATAGACGCTCGAACCTGTTGTCTTACTGCGTTTACGAAAGTTAAAACCATCTAAACGTTGGTATGCAAAAATGAATGCATCACTTACAGGCGACTTATTAATTTTACCGAGCGTCGCGCGCATTAACGTCAATGTTCCTGTACGTCATTTGAGCGTCTAATATACGTAATATACAACCACTGGCATTTCATACGGCAAGCCCCACCCACCTCGACAGTGCAAGACCACGCAAGCATCGAATAGCTTTCAGTAAAAACGCATGGGCTTGAAAAAAGCACCTATATTTCACATTCGTTCCGCCTTAGTGAGTCTTGTAAATAAATTACCGGAAGTACGAATGCAGGGACACACTCAGGGTCCTCACAGAATGAAGCGTAAGACGAACAGGGCCTAACCCACTTATGCCTAGTGGACTCTCCCATCCTTCTAAATTGGATTAATGTATTTCCAAAATTAGGGATGTCTAGTATATTTATTTCTATATTAAGAATATTTCTTACAGAAATTCCTTTAAGCAAACAGCGCAGACCCTGATGAGACGCCGCATCATGCGGCGTCTCATCTGGGTCTACGCTGTTTGACAAGGCCTTTTTTTCTAGACGCCAGGCATAAATGGGTTAACACACAAACAGAATATAGAAATCTATTTATAAATTTTGTTTGGCATTTAAACTATTTTTTAAGTTTATATTGTATACATGTAGATCATAAATATGGACATATAATTATGAGCAGAAACATACTTTGCGTTTGATGGAAGGTTTCAAGACGCTTATTGATAATAATGCTCGTCACATGTATGTGTCCCTCTGTTATTGTAACTCTGAAGTGCATATCAACCCATTCGTCCGTCCTTTTACATTAAGGTGAACATATGAGACGTGTTCTGAGAAAACTGTGTATAATGCATGTGCGTACAGTGTCGTCCCAGATTTATCTGTGCAGTCCGCCATGCTAATCAGGGACGAAACTTTCCGCTTTTATGACATTTTCCGTTTAAATGAAGTCTCTTCTTAGCAAAAAATGCAACTAAGCCGGAAAGTGTCGCCCCTGATTAGCCTGTGCAGACTGCACAGGCAAATCTGGGACGACACTTTACGCACATGCATTATGACCAGTTTTCCCAAAACGCTACACATATGTGTTTGCTTGTGTTTTGTGCCTTTTTAAGGGCTATTGACTCGCGCAGGCACTTTTGCAATATTGTTTTATTACTCAGTAATCAGGGTGAAGAATCAACGGGGTTCTCAGGGATTTACACACGGGCTGGACAGAAAGTAAACACACCGTTTAGAATTTTATTTTTGCAAATATCTCAAGTCATTGAAATACATAAGAAAAACTCTTAAGTGCATAAAAGACAGTTTTTCTTGCAGTTTATGCCAATAAATTTATGTATAAGAATAGATCATTGAATGCGCCAGAAATCGGTGACGATATTTCACATTGCGTGAAGCATAATCATGCACTATACATTGCCTTTTCACAGGCTTATTAAATAAAGTAATTCTGATGTATTTCACAATGCAATAAGCAGCAATATGACTTTTAAGTACTAGTCAAAATTCTTAAGAAAAAAATGTTCTCAAAAGTTATTTGGAAAAAGCAGCACGCACCAGCGTGTTTACATCCATTAACGTTTAATTGGGAACTCAGCAAAGTCACGTGATCTTGCAGCCTGGCAATGTCAATGTTTAAATCTAGTCAAACTTGTTGACGCTCTAAAATATTAAGCTACTTTAGAATTTAGCCCATATAAAAAGTATCTCTTAATTATTTGCGCGTCTTATAAATAAGACTATGTTTAAATCTATCGCATCGCAACGGTATTGTGAGCGTAGAAATATACATATGAGTCGCGTTCTGAGAAAACTGGGCATACTGCATTTGCGTAAAGTGTCGTCCCAGATTAGCCTGTGCAGTCCGCACATGCTAATCAGGGACGACACTTTCTGCCTTAACTTGATTTTCGGTAAAGAGGGACTTCCTTGAAACTTAATATACCATAAAAGCGGAAAGTGTCATCCCTGATTAGCCTGTGCGGACTGCACAGGCTAATCTGGAACGACACTTTACGCGCGTACACTAAGCTCAGTTTTCAGTTGTGAGCGTTAGCTCACGACTAAATTTACAGAGCATGTGTTGCAAATCAGTATGTGCTTAGAAGCCTTAGCTACGCTGAGAACCGTAACTCACTATGCTAAGAACGATTACCGCTGCCTGTCTGCACTGCAGACTACGAATGCTTAGGAGCGTCTGCATCTGCTACTGCAGTGTATTTACCAGCTTGTAAGACGACATTGGCCAGTCTAGTGTTTATCATTGAAATCTTTAGATATTGGCTGCTTTCAGGGAAAACGGGGCTTAATGCATGTCAAATAAGATTAGCCTGTGCACACTGATACGCCTGTGCAATGCGCACAAGCTAATCAAGGACGACAACAGCGAACAACTTCAGTGCCTCCAGCGCTTTGATCTCAAAACGCGGCCCATATGATGGTAGGCAAATGATTTGATATGTGGCAATCAGTTTCTATGTACAAAAGAGCCATTTAGAAAGTTATATCGACCGCTACGCGGCTCTCTTGCAATACTGGAATAGAGCAGTGGAACAACTTGTGATCCGTTATATATTACGGATAGTGTCAACACGGCCTTTATTCTTGTAGTGGATTTAAACATGAAAGAAAGCAATTTGTGTGCATTGATAATAAAAGTTAGAGCTAAATTAAGGTAATGTTTACGTTTTTACGCATGTAATGTCATGGGTTTTGTTTCTTCGATTCATGAAGGGGACCTGTTTGAGTTTGTCAAAATGACAATGTTTAAGAAATAATTCGTGTACGTTATAGTTTGTTGTCGAATAACACGCGGCTGGAAGTTTAGATGCGTAGGGATTAAATCACGAGTACGAATATAAAACATTGTTTGCACAGTCATACATATAGTTCTCCTTTTAAGATACCGATTGCGTCAAATGTTACAGTAAACGTAGTGCAACATATAAACATGATGTTTACACGTCTGCACTCATTTGCTTACTAAATAATAACCACTTATTCAAAAACGGATGCAGTTTTGAAATAATTCTCAAACTATCATTTAATATAAATGCATAAAGGGACTTTTTCCTATAAGTTCTCAATCTAGATTTAATTCGTGAGATAAACTTTTTTCAAAACGTGGACTTTGGTAAACTTGCATTTTGATAATTAGACGTTTACAGATGCGTCTTAGATTAAATATTTAATCAAAATTAATGTATCTGATTGTTAAATTTCAGTTTATCAAAATGAGTCGAATGTATGTAAGTATAAATTAAACAGATGCAGCTATTAACGTAATTAATTTAATCGTTTAAATAAATTATAAGTTTATATAGCATATTTATTTTATAATTAAAAAGAACATCTTAATCACTACGTGTTTATATATATATATATATATATATATATATATATATATATATATATATATATATATATATATATATATATATATATATATATATATATATATATATATATATAACCAGATCATTGTATTTGAACTTATGTTCATGTCGTAAGTTGTTCGATATTTGAGGCAAAAGGTCATTACATTCAAATGATTGAAATAACGATTTTAAAACGCGTAAAGTCCGTTTTAAGATATAATGACCAATAATATTAACTTCTTGATATCACGAAAATCTTCACAAACTGACGGCTATTCTATTTTCCGGTTTTTATTTGTCGACGTAAATCAACGAAGTTTGGGTTAAAAGTAATTTAAGATTTCTCTTTAAATATTTGCATAAATAGTTACTGGCTCATTTTACTTGGTTGCTGTTATTTTGTGATATATCCAGCAAATACTATTGAATACAAGTGAAATAGCGTACACAATTTAATACAGAACAGAACAAAACAATATAATTTTATTCGCATAAACTTTACAGATTTCAGAGAGAAGCTATCTTAATTAATTAATATCGCGTTATATAAAAATAATCATCAACGGTGGATTAAAGGTTGTTTACTATTATAATAGAATTACTTACTTACGTTTTCTTTAACAAAGCGTTACTGGCGATTTCAAAAACAAAATGTCCTGGGTCGCAGGTATGTGAAGTTGGCTGTTAGATGTTAGCTGTTCATCAGATGTTTAAAACAGAAATGCACAGCTGTGCATTGGGTGTTAATCAGATGTTTAAAACAGAAATGCACAGCTGTGCATTGGGTGTTAATCAGATGTTTAAAACAGAAATGCACAGCTGTGCATTGGGTGTTAATCAGATGTTTAAAACAGAAATGCACAGCTATGCATTGGGTGTTAATCAGATGTTTAAAACAGAAATGCACAGCTGTACATTGGGTGTTAATCAGATGTTTAAAACAGAAATGCACAGCTGTGCATTGGGTGTTAATCAGATGTTTAAAACAGAAATGCACAGCTGTGCATTGGGTGTTAATCAGATGTTTAAAACAGAAATGCACAGCTGTGCATTGGGTGTTAATCAGATGTTTAAAACAGAAATGCACAGCTATGCATTGGGTGTTAATCAGAAGTTTTAAACAGAAATGCACAGCTGTACATTGGATGTTAATCAGATGTTTAAAACAGAAATGCACAGCTGTGCATTGGGTGTTAATCAGATGTTTAAAACAGAAATGCACAGCTGTGCATTGGGTGTTAATCAGATGTTTAAAACAGAAATGCACAGCTGTGCATTGGGTGTTAATCAGATGTTTAAAACAGAAATGCACAGCTATGCATTGGGTGTTAATCAGATGTTTAAAACAGAAATGCACAGCTGTACATTGGGTGTTAATCAGATGTTTAAAACAGAAATGCACAGCTGTGCATTGGGTGTTAATCAGATGTTTAAAACAGAAATGCACAGCTATGCATTGGGTGTTCATCAGATGTTCAAAATACAATTACACAGCCCTGCATTGGGTGTTCATCAGATGTTTAATATATAAATGAATAGCTGTGCATTGGATGTTCGTCAGATGTTTAAAAAAGAAATTCATAGCTGTGTATTGGGTGTCCGTCAGATGTTTAATATATAAATGCATAGCGGTGCATTGGGTATTTATCAGAGGTTTAAAATATAAATACATAGCTGTGCATTGGGTGTCCGTCAGATGTTAAAATAGAAACGCAAAGTTGTGCATTGGGTGTTCGTCAGATGTTTAAAATTTAAATGCACAGCTGTGCATTGGGTGTTCGTCAGATGTTTAAATTAGAAATGCATAGCTGTGAATTGGGTGTTCGTCAGATGTTTACAATTTAAATGCACAGCTGTGCATTGGGTGTTCATCAGATGTTTAAAATACAAATGCACTGCTGTGCATTGGGTGTTCATCAGATGTTTAAAATAGAAATACACAGCTGCGAATTGGATGTTCGGCAGATGTTTAAAACAGATATGCACAGCTGTGCATTGGGTGTCCTTTAGATGTTTAAAAAAGAAATGAATAGCTGTGCATCGGGTGTTCGGCAGATTAAAATAGAGATGCACAGCTGTGCATTGGGTGTTAATCAGATGTTAAAAATAGAAATGCACTTCTGTGCATTAGATGTTCGTCAGATGTTAAAATGCAGATGCACAGCTGTGCATTGGATGTTCGTCAGATGTTAAAATACAAATGCACAGCTGTGTATTGGATGTTCGTCAGATGTTTAAAATACAAATGCACAGCTGTGTATTGGATGTTCGTCAGATGTTAAAATACAAATGCACAGCTGTGCATTGGGTGTTCATCAGATGTTTAAAATCGAAATGTATAGCTGCGCATCGGGTATTCGGCATATGTTAAAAATAGAAATGCACAGCTGTGCATTGGGTGTTAAACAGATGTTTAAAATAGAAAAATATAGCTGTGATTTGGGTGTCCGTCAGATGTTAAAAAAGAAACGCAAAGTTGTGCATTGGGTGTTCGTCAGATTTAATGCACAGCTGTGCATTGGGTGTTAATCAGATGTTTAAAATCGAAATACACAGCTGTGCATTGGATGTTAATCAGATGTTTAAAATAGAAATGCAAAACTGTGCATTGGATGTTCGTCAGATGTTAAAATACAAATGCACAGCTGTGCATTGGATGTTCGTCAGATGTTTAAATACAAATGCACAGCTGTGCATTGGGTGTTCATCAGATGTTTAAAATAGCATTGTATAGCTGCGCATCGGGTGATCGGAAGAAGTTTAAAATAAATGCACAGCTGTGCATTGGGTGTTCATCAGATGTTTAAAATAGAAATACATAGCTGTGAATTGGGTGTCCGTCAGATGTTAATATAGAAACGCAAAGTTGTGCATTGGGTGTTCGTCAGATGTTTAAAATACAAATGCACAGCTGTACATTGGGTTTTCATCAGATGTTTAAAATAGAAATACACAGCTGCGCATTGGATGTTCGGCAGATGTTTAAAACAGATATGCACAGCTGTGCATTGGGTGTCCTTTAGATGTTTAAAATAGAAATGAATAGCTGTGCATCGGGTGTTCGGCAGATTAAAATAGAGATGCACAGCTGTGCATTGGGTGTTAATCAGATGTTAAAAATAGAAATGCACTTCTGTGCATTAGATGTTCGTCAGATGTTAAAATACAGATGCACAGCTGTGCATTGGATGTTCGTCAGATGTTAAAATACAAATGCACAGCTGTGCATTGGGTGTTCATCAGATGTTTAAAATAGAAATTCATAGTTGCGCATCATGTGATCGGCAGAAGTTTAAAATAAATGCACAGCTGTGCATTGGATGTTCATCATATGTTTAAAATAGAAATACATAGCTGTGAATTGGGTGTCCGTCAGATGTTAATATAGAAACGCAAAGTTGTGCATTGGGTGTTCGTCAGATCTTTAAAATACAAATGCACAGCTGTGAATTGGGTGTTCATCAGATGTTTAAAATAGAAATGCACAGCTGCTCATTGGATGTTCGGCAGATGTTTAAAACAGATATGCACAGCTGTGCATTGGGTGTCCTTTAGATGTTTAAAATAGAAATGCATAGCTGCGCATCGGGTGTTCGGCAGATTAAAATAGAAATGCACAGCTCTGCATTGGGTGTTAATCCGATGTTTAAAATAGAAATGCACAACTGTGCATTGGATGTTCGTCATATGTTAAAATTCAAATGCACAGCTGTGCATTGGGTGTTCATCAGGTGTTTAAAATAGAATTGCACAGCTGCGCATTGGATGTTCGGCAGATGTTTAAAACAGATATGCACAGCTGTGCATTGGGTGTCCTTTAGATGTTTAAAATAGAAATGAATAGCTGCGCATCGGGTGTTCGGCAGATTAAAATAGAGATGCACAGCTGTGCATTGGGTGTTAATCAGATGTTAAAAATAGAAATGCACTACTGTGCATTAGATGTTCGTCAGATGTTAAAATACAGATGCACAGCTGTGCATTGGGTGTTAATCAGATGTTTAAAACAGAAATGCACAGCTGTGTATTGGGTGTTAACCAGATGTTTAAAATACAGATGCACAGCTGTGCATTGGATGTTCGTCATATGTTAAAATACAAATGCACAGCTGTGCATTGGGTGTTCATCAGATGTTTAAAATAGAAATGTATAGCTGCGCATCGGGTATTCGGCAGATGTTAAAAATAGAAATGCACAGCTGTGCTTTAGATGTTCGTCAGATGTTTAAAATAGAAATTCATAGTTGCGCATCGGGTGATCGGCAGAAGTTTAAAATAAATGCACAGCTGTGCATTGGGTGTTCATCATATGTTTAAAATAGAAATACATAGCTGTGAATTGGGTGTCCGTCAGATGTTAATATAGAAACGCAAAGTTGTGCATTGGGTGTTCGTCAGATGTTTAAAATACAAATGCACAGCTGTGAATTGGGTGTTCATCAGATGTTTAAAATAGAAATGCACAGCTGCTCATTGGATGTTCGGCAGTTGTTTAAAACAGATATGCACAGCTGTGCATTGGGTGTCCTTTAGATGTTTAAAATAGAAATGAATAGCTGCGCATCGGGTGTTCGGCAGATTAAAATAGAAATGCAAAGCTCTGCATTGGGTGTTAATCCGATGTTTAAAATAGAAATGCACAACTGTGCATTGGATGTTCGTCATATGTTAAAATTTTAATGCACAGCTGTGCATTGGGTGTTCATCAGATGTTTAAAATAGAATTGCACAGCTGCGCATTGGATGTTCGGCAGATGTTTAAAACAGATATGCACAGCTGTGCATTGGGTGTCCTTTAGATGTTTAAAATAGAAATGAATAGCTGCGCATCGGGTGTTCGGCAGATTAAAATAGAGATGCACAGCTGTGCATTGGGTGTTAATCAGATGTTAAAAATAGAAATGCACTACTGTGCATTAGATGTTCGTCAGATGTTAAAATACAGATGCACAGCTGTGCATTGGGTGTTAATCAGATGTTTAAAACAGAAATGCACAGCTGTGTATTGGGTGTTAACCAGATGTTTAAAATACAGATGCACAGCTGTGCATTGGATGTTCGTCAGATGTTAAAATACAAATGCACAGCTGTGCATTGGGTGTTCATCAGATGTTTAAAATAGAAATGTATAGCTGCGCATCGGGTATTCGGCAGATGTTAAATATAGAAATGCACAGCTGTGCTTTAGATGTTCGTCAGATGTTTAAAATAGAAATTCATAGTTGCGCATCGGGTGATCGGCAGAAGTTTAAAATAAATGCACAGCTGTGCATTGGGTGTTCATCATATGTTTAAAATAGAAATACATAGCTGTGAATTGGGTGTCCGTCAGATGTTAATATAGAAACGCAAAGTTGTGCATTGGGTGTTCGTCAGATGTTTAAAATACAAATGCACAGCTGTGAATTGGGTGTTCATCAGATGTTTAAAATAGAAATGCAGAGCTGCTCATTGGATGTTCGGCAGTTGTTTAAAACAGATATGCACAGCTGTGCATTGGGTGTCCTTTAGATGTTTAAAATAGAAATGCATAGCTGCGCATCGGGTGTTCGGCAGATTAAAATAGAAATGCAAAGCTCTGCATTGGGTGTTAATCCGATGTTTAAAATAGAAATGCACAACTGTGCATTGGATGTTCGTCATATGTTAAAATTTTAATGCACAGCTGTGCATTGGGTGTTCATCAGATGTTTAAAATAGAATTGCACAGCTGCGCATTGGATGTTCGGCAGATGTTTTAAAACAGATATGCACAGCTGTGCATTGGGTGTCCTTTAGATGTTTAAAATAGAAATGAATAGCTGCGCATCGGGTGTTCGGCAGATTAAAATAGAGATGCACAGCTGTGCATTGGGTGTTAATCAGATGTTAAAAATAGAAATGCACTACTGTGCATTAGATGTTCGTCAGATGTTAAAATACAGATGCACAGCTGTGCATTGGGTGTTAATCAGATGTTTAAAACAGAAATGCACAGCTGTGTATTGGGTGTTAACCAGATGTTTAAAATACAGATGCACAGCTGTGCATGGATGTTCGTCAGATGTTAAAATACAAATGCACAGCTGTGCATTGGGTGTTCATCAGATGTTTAAAATAGAAATGTATAGCTGCGCATCGGGTATTCGGCAGATGTTAATATAGAAACGCAAAGTTGTGCATTGGGTGTTCGTCAGATGTTTAAAATACAAATGCACAGTTGTGCATTGGGTGTTCATCAGATGTTTAAAATAGAAATGCACAGCTGCTCATTGGATGTTCGGCAGATGTTTAAAACAGATATGCACAGCTGTGCATTGGGTGTCCTTTAGATGTTTAAAATAGAAATGAATAGCTGTGCATCGGGTGTTCGGCAGATTAAAATAGAGATGCACAGCTGTGCATTGGGTGTAAATCAGATGTTAAAAATAGAAATGCACATCTGTGCATTAGATGTTCGTCAGATGTTAAAATACAGATGCACAGCTGTGCATTGTATGTTCGTCAGATGTTAAAATACAAATGCACAGCTGTGCATTGGGTGTTCATCAGATGTTTAAAATATAAATGCACAGCTGTGCATTGGGTGTTCATCAGATGTTTACCATTTAAATGCACAGCTGTTCAATGGGTGTTCATCGGATGTTTAATATAAATGCATAGCTGTTTATTGGGTGTTCGTCAGATGTTAAAATAGAACGCATGGGCGTGCATTGGGTGATAATCAGATGTTTCAAATAGAAATGCACAGCTGTGCTTTGGATGTTCATCAGATGTTTAAAATACAAATGAACAGCTGTGCCTTGGGTGTTCATCAGATGTTTAAAATACAAATGCATAGCTGTGCATTGGGTGTTAGTCAGATGTTTGAAATAGAAATGCATAGCTAGATCGCGATTGGTAAAATACATTTGTTGAAAACTCAACAACACATTCGTGATCGAACTTCTGTATTTTAGATTGTAATTTTAAGTATGTAAGAGAATTTGCATATTGTTTCCCTTAATGATCATGGTTAAAGGGACCCGTCAAAACGAGCCAGAGTAAATCAGTATGTATTAAATTAAAAAGCACATATCACTTTTTTGCCACAGACCCATTATAGTGAGATAGTATGATGTATTATTAGATATGGAGATGAGAAAAAAAGATGGAGAAACGAGAGGAGAGAGGGGGAGGAGAGGGGAGAGGAAGGAGAGAGGAGAGGAGGGGAGAGGGGAGAAGAGAGAGGAGAGGAGAGGAAAGAGGACAGGAAGGAGGACAGGAGAGAGGAGAGAGGAGAGGAGAGAGGAGAGGAGAGAGGAGAGGAGAGAGGAGAGGAGAGGAGAGGAGAGGAGAGGAGAGGAGAGAGGAGAGGAGAGAGGAGAGGAGAGAGGAGAGGAGAGAGGAGAGGAGAGAGGAGAGGAGAGAGAGAGAGGGAGGAGAGGAGAAGGGAGGGGAGAGAGAGAGAGGAGAGAGGAAGAAGGGAGGAGGGAGGAGAGAAGAGGAGAGAAGAGAGGAGACAGGAGTAGGAGAGAGGAGAGAGAGAGAAAGAAGAGGAGAAAGGAGAGGAGAGAGGAGAGGAGAGAGGAGAGGAGAGAGGAGAGGAGAGAGGAGGGGCGAGGGCAGAGGAGGGAGGGAGGAGCGGAGGGAGGAGAGCAGAGAGGAGAGGAGAGAGGAGAGGACAGAGGAAAGGACAGAGGAGAGGAGAGGAGAGGAGAGAGGAGAGAGAGAGAGAGAGAGAGAGAGAGAGAGAGAGAGAGGAGAGAGATAGGAGAGCAGAGAGGAGAGGAGGGGAGAGGAGAGGAGAGAGGAGAGAGGAGAGAGGGGAGAGGGGAGAGGAGAGGAGAGGAGAGAAAAGAGGAGAGGAGAGAGGAGAGGAGAGAGGAGAGAAAAGAGGAGGGGAGAGAGGAGAGGAGAGGAGAGGGAGAGGAGAGGAGAGAGGAGAGGAGGAGAGGAGAGGAGAGAGGAGGGGAGAGGGGAGAGGAGAGGAGGGAGGAGAGGAGAGAGGAGGGGAGAGAGGAGAGGAGGGAGAAGAGAGAGAAAAGAGGAGAGAAAAGACGAGAGGAGAGAGGGGAGGAGAGAGGAGAGAGGGCGAGAGAGAAGAGGAGAGAAGAGGAGAGGAGAGAGAGAGAAGGGAGGAGAGGAGAGAGGAGAGGAGAGGAGAGAGGAGAGGGGAGAGGAGAGGAGATGAGAGAGGAGAGAGAGAGGAGGAGAGGAGAGAGGAGAGGAGAGTAGAGGAGAGAAGAGAGAGGAGACGGACGGAGAGGAGTAGAGATAGATGGAGCGGCGATGGTTAGATAGGAGAGAGGAGAGAGCGAGTAGGGAGTAGATGAGGCTGGGAGGGCGAGAGGAGAGTAGGAGATGATGAGAGGATATCTTTATATATTATCCTTATCTTATATATATTTCTAATATATTATATTATATATTGTATTTTATATATTATAATACTTATCTATAAGATTTATGATATTATAATATACTTAAAATATATAATAAATTTAATATTAATTAATATATAATTATATATCATGATATAATATATGATATAAATATGATAATATATGATAAAATCTATTATATAATATAATTTATGTTTTTTTATAAATTGAAAGCAATACTGTCTTATCACCATAATGCGTTCATAGAAAGTTTATTCTCTCTTCCCCTTACGATTTTACTGACTTAGATCTGACCGAGTACTGACCCTGGAATTCTTCGAGATAGAATTTAATGCGTAATTGCACCTGGGCCGAAATCCGTGTCTATGTTTCTTATGAATTTGCTACACTTACCAGTGTAACATTACATAAGCAGTACTCAGCAACTCATCTCGAATAGGACGCAGCAATATGACCAATCTTCTGGGGAGGAATTCTCTTAAATCAGCCAATGAAATACTCGGATTTATCCATCGGATCTACTGGCGGGAAAAATGCCCCCGGCGTTTCATAAGCTATTGATATAGGTCATTTTACGAAGTCAAAAGGTCTGGTCAGGCTCCGACTTTATTTACTAAGAGTTTATGGTAGGAATATTCTTTAATGGGACGAACTGATTAAAATGCAGTTATGTGTCATCATTTTTGTTTTTATTTGAGGACATTTACTTTATGTAAAGAAATTACCAGGAAACATTTAGTCAATCTGATCACGGACTCCAGATCAATATACACTCCGTGATCTAATATAATACTAAAGTACACAACCCTACTATGGATGTCGGGTCATTTCGAAGGCACCATCAAAAAGTGTTTAACCCGCACATCAGTTGTGGCGCATGGAGTATTGTTCTCAAAGAAATTGGAGCTAGCAACCACCGGTAGGTATCAGTAACGCTCTGGGAAAACGGAGCTTAATGCATGTGAGTAAAGTGTCGTCCCAGATTAGCCTGTGCAATCTGCAGTGGCCAATCAGGGACGACACCTTATTATGTAATGGTATTTTCGTTTTAAAGGAAGTCTCTTGTGAGCAAAAATCCAGACACTTAATCGTTTACTAAACGCACATGCATTAAGCCCTTTTTCGCCGAGTACCATGTAAGCAAATGTTCGAAGCCAATTGCCAATCGATTAAACTTTAATGCATGAGCGTTTTACAGTACATGTCACGTGTCAGTTATACTATAATACTCCCTTTTGGTGATGTTCCATGTATAAGCACAATCAAAATATTCACCAGAAATGTTATGCTTCGTTTAATTTCTTTCCATTTCATCTTCATTCATTCTCATGTATTGGCATTAACGTGTTACTCCGCATCCCCCCCCCCCTCACCAATATTTTTAACGAACCTACTATGTAAGTAAATCGCTAATCCTTACTATTCTACCGAAACAAAGTCAAAAGTGAAGTTGAATAAATGTGGTCTATGTTTTTAAGATAGTCAAAATGACAGGTTCGAGTATTGATTTTTTTTTTATGTAATTATAGTATTTATACTAACAAGGGATACAACTGGCCACAAATTAAGTCGACACGGGTTTGCAACAATTATTTTTTTGAATTTCACCCGTGAAAAAGCATTAAGACATAAGATTGCGTGCGATTTCCACGTGTGTGAAGTTTGCCTATTTAGCCTATTTAGTACATAGGTTGAAACATACATCCTATTTAGCTTATTTAGCCTATAAAGCCATTTTAGTAGATAAGTTGAAACATACATCATATTTAGCTTATTTAACAGCCTCTTAAGCCTGTTGAGCCCATTAAGCAAGATTATAACATCCTATTAAGCTTTTTTAGCCTATGGAATAGCCTGTTCAGCCTGTTTAGCACGTTTAGTACGTCGATTGAAATATACAACCTATTTAGCCCATATTAACCTATAAAGCAGCCCTTTGAACCTGTTTAGCATATTAAATAAGAATATTAAATGGGCAAAAACATTCGCTCTATTTAGCATTTGTATCAGCCCGTTAAGCCTGTTTAGGCCAATTAGCAAGTATATCAAATAAATCACGAAAAAACTTCCGGTCTTGGCTATTTAGTAGCTTCTTCAATAAAGTTAGCCTACTTAACAAGTTAATTACATAGGTTGAAACCTGCATGCTATTTACCCATTATAGCCTAATAAACATCCTATTTACCGGTAGTTTAGGGCCGGCGTCACACACAGCTTATTTAGCGTAGTATGGATCATTTTACATGTGAGTGGGTATGCACCTTTAAGGGCCCCTTTCGGACAAACAAGAGTTATCCCCCGGAAGCGACCTAGTGCACGCTGACCACCTGTTCTCTGCCTGTCGGGCGCACATAGTTTCGGCCCGGGGTTTTAATTAGGGTCGGCGTCACACACAGCCTATTTAGCGTATTATATATGTGAAATAATGTACACATTCAAATCGTAACATTACCTTTGTTCGTATTACTGTTATTGATTTGAAGCAACATTATAACTAATAAATTAATAAGCGGTATAAGCGCGGAATTCAATTAAATTACCATTCAAAATGTGTGTGTATTCTGATCATTAATGTATTTTTTATTTCCCGTTAAAAGCAGAGGGATGAAAAATTGGCGTTGCCCGTCCGTCAGTCCGTCCTTCCGTCTGTCCAAAGATCTTTTAATAAACAAATATTTGTGGCATCGCGAGTTCTCGTCGATTCTCGCGGTCCCGAAATTTCAGTCAAGTCGGAAACTGACGCGCGATAAATAGAATCTAACTGTTAATAATGACCATACAAAAATAATGGTTTTCCGAAAATGGGGCGCGCTTAAAAAAATCCAAATGGACCTGCACATAAAAAGATATTGAAATAGTTAGCAATTTCAACTATCTTGGTATTGTTACGTCAAGTGGGGCTTATTTATACCTGCCACGAATACACTAAATGGCAAAGCTACACGGGCGATGAATTCCCTTTTTTGCAAAATCGATGTCACTTTATGCTGAAGTTGTTAATTAGTTAACATTTTGATATACTTTGTATTGTATCCTGCAAATATGTTATTACTTATCTGTGCTTTGATTATTAATACATTGATTGCGAATAATTTTCACGCATGCATGCTTATTATGCCCCCCTTCGAAAAAGAGGGGGTATATTGCTTTGCTCATGTCGGTCTGTCGGTCGGTCTGTCGGTCGGTCTGTCGGTCGGTCGGTCGGTCCGTCCACCAGGTGGTTGTCAGACGATAACTGAAGAACACTTGGGCCTAGGATCATGAAACTTCATAGGTACATTGATCATGACTCGCAGATGACCCCTATTGATTTTGAGGTCACTAGGTCAAAGGTCAAGGTCACGGTGATCCGAAATAGTAAAATGGATTTTGAATGATAACTCAAGAGCGCATACGCCTAGGATCATGAAACTTCATGGGTAGATTGATCATGACTTGCAGATGACCCCTATTGATTTTGAGATCACTAGGTCAAAGGTCAAGGTCACGGTGACCCGAAATAGTAAAATGGTTTCCGGATGATAACTCAAGAATGCATAGGCCTAGGATCATGAAACTTCATGTGTAGATTGATCATAACTCGCAGATGACCCCTATTGATTTTGAGGTCACAAGGTCAAAGGTCAAGGTCACGGTGAACCGAAATAGTAAAATGGTTTTTGGATGATAACTCGAGAACGCATACGCCTAGGATCATGAAACTTTATAGGTAGATTGATCATGACTTGCAGATGACCCTATTGATTTTGAGGTCACAAGGTCAAAGGTCAAGGTCACGGTGACCCGAAATAGTAAAATGGTTTTCGGCCCATGGCCCTCTTGTTTAAGATAATGAGTTTAATATATGACAGGCTTTTATTATGTTATTTTCGTCATTACAAGGACAGTACGTATATATTTGTTTGTTTATTTGTAGGGATGCTGTAAAATGTTTAGGTCCAAGGCAGGAAGTGACCAGCTTGATTAAAATGAGCCCAGTTCTTGTCGTTCGTGTTTATGAACAGTGCGTATATGACAGGCTTACATTTGAAAGTCTTGTCAATTCAACAAATATAGAAATTAATAGAAACATGTATGTTCTGGCAGGTGTAACAATGTTCACCGATGGACATTTTTGTGCTCTGGTTTTTCTCGATGGACAATGTTATTGGTATGACGGTTTGGTGGGGCACTTGAAATTACCACCTCCTGATTATGCATTGAACTACTTCCCGACACATGCTTTATATTGTAGAGTGTGATTTGGGTATTTGTGTGAATATAACAAGTATTTTGAAGGAACAATCGATGGTTTGCGGGAATATCACACTGTATGTTGTCTAAAATATGCATATCATATGTTTGTTGATAAACTTTGCGACTTTAGCTCACCTGAACACAGTGTGTTGTGCACTTTGGAGCTGCAGTGCAATTTTGTGCGTCATTTATCGTCAATATTGTCTCACCCTCTACCCTTAAATGAATGTTGTTTGTTGTATTATTTTTTTAGCTTTGAAGACTAAATAATAGTCTTTGAACATGCGGAAAGCTAATTAATAGTTGTTCTTTGTAATTGGAAAACCTTGTCAATACGTAATGCATATTCGTATTATATTATATATAGTTAGTGAACTAATCAAGTCACTTGAAGTGGTAAAAGCGTTGTATTTTAACATCACGCGAAGGAGTGGACATCTGTTCAGTGTACATTGTAAACATGTCCAAAATATAATACTTGTGTTTGTACTTTGGTTGCAATGTCGGCAACAACACATATAAACATTTGGTTTGTACTTCAAAAACTCGCCGTATCGTAAGGTACAACTGTTTTCTGTATGTTTAAGCAACCAAGCGATGCTCCAATGAATACAGTGTAAGTATACATGTACTTCTGATTTCTTAAAACTCTTATGATAATCGTTTTTATGCCCCCCTTCGAAGAAGAGGGGTATATTGCTTTGCTCATGTCGGTCTGTCGGTCGGTCTGTCGGTCGGTCTGTCTGTCGGTCGGTCTGTCGGTCCGTCCACCAGGTAACTAAAGAACGCTTGGGCCTAGGATCATGAAACTTCATAGGTACATTGATCATGACTCGCAGATGACCCCTATTGATTTTGAGGTCACAAGGTCAAAGGTCAAGGTCACGGTGACCCGAAATAGTAAAATGATTTTCGGATGATAACTCAAGAACGCTTTTGTCTACGATCATGACATTTCATAGATACATTGATCGTGACCCGCAGATGACCCCTATTGATTTTCAGGTCACTAGGTCAAAGGTCAAGGTCACATTGACAAAAATCGTATTCACACAATGGCTGCCACTACAACGGACAGCCCATATGGGGGGCATGCATGTTTTACAAACAGCCCTTGTTCAAGCAACATGTCCGTGTTAGAACATGTTGTTTAAACCGGATTTTAAACTGACGCATATCTGTACAAAGTAATTTGAAAACAAAATGTTTAGTTTTTCTGTTATATATGTTTAGTTATTATTGTTAATTCAATTATGAAGGTTGGAGTTAATATTTATTTAAGTGTTCGATGTAGATTTTCTATCAATGGCTTTGTTTATTTCATTTAAATCACCACCTATTACTTTGATGCCCTGAGAGTTTAGTATTTCTGAAATATTTTTTAGAAACGAATTTCGTAGTGTTTTATTATTTGGCGCATAAACATTCAGAAATGAATATGCATTGTTTTTCATTTCAATATTCAAACAGTTTTACTTGCCATTTTCATCGTGTGAATAGTTAATGACATCGAAATTTAAATTAGTTTGTATTCAAAATAGACACTCATTTTCGGATACTGTTCCCAAATAAGATAAATATAAGCCAATTTGAAAAATCTTGATTCAGTAAAGCAATCATATAATCAGACAAATGGGTCTCTGGCAAAAAAAGTGATATGTGCGTTTAAATTTAATAAATACTGATTTACCCTGGCTCGTTTTAACGGGTCCCTTTAACCTTGATCATTAAGGTAAACAATATGCAAATTCTCTTACATACTTAAAATTACAATCTAAAATACAGAAGTTCGATCACGAATGTGTTGTTTGAGTTTTCAACAAAATGTATTTTACCAATCGCGATCTAGCTATGCATTTCTATTTCAAACATCTGACGAACACCCAATGTACAGCTGTTCATTTGTATTTTAAACATCTGATTAACACCCAATGAACAGCTGTGCATGTCTATTTAAACATCTGCCGAATACCCGATGCGCAGCTATACATTTCTATTTTAACATCTGATGAACACCCAATGCACAGCTGTGCATTTGTATTTTAACATCCGACGAACATCCAATGCACATCTGTGCATTTGTATTTTAACATCTGACGAACATCCAATGCACAGTTGTGCAATTCTATTTAAAACATCTGATTAACACCCAATGCACAGCTGTGCATTTCTATTTTAAACATGTAAAGGACACCCAATGCACAGCTGTGCATATCTGTTTTAAATATCTGCCGAACATCCAATGCACAGCTGTGTATTTCTATTTTAAACATCTGTTGAACACCCAATGCACAGCTGTGCATTTGTATTTTAAACATCTGACGAACACCCAATGCACAACTTTGCGTTTCTATATTAACATCTGACGGACACCCAATTCACAGCTATGTATTTCTATTTTAAACATCTGATGAACACCCAATGCACAGCTGTGCATTTATTTTAAACTTCTTTCGATCACCCGATGCGCAGCTATGCATTTCTATTTTAAACATCTAAAGGCCACCCAATGCACAGCTGTGCATATCTGTTTTAAACATCTTCCGAACATCCAATGCACAGCTGTGCATTTCTATTTTAAACATCTGATTTACACCAAATGCACAGCTGTGCATTTCTATTTTAAACATCTGATTAACACCCAATGCACAGGTGTGCATTAAATCTGACGAACACCCAATGCACAACTTTGCGTTTCTATATTAACATCTGACGGACCCAATTCACAGCTATATTTTTCTATTTTAAACATCTGTTTAACACCCAATGCACAGCTGTGCATTTTTATTTTAAGCTTCTGCCGAACACCCGATGCGCAGCTATGAATTTCTATTTTAAACATCTGACGAACATCTAAAGCACAGCTGTGCATTTCTATTTTTAACATCTGCCGAACATCCAATGCACAGCTGTGCATTTGTAATTTAAACATCTGATGAACACCCAATGCACAGCTGTGCATTTGTATTTTAACATCTGACGAACATCCAATGCACAGCTGTGCATCTGTATTTTAACATCTGACGAACATCTACTGCACAGAAGTGCATTTCTATTTTTAACATCTGATTAACACCCAATGCACAGCTGTGCATCTCTATTTAAATCTGCCGAACACCCGATGCACAGCTATTCATTTCTATTTTAAACATCTAAAGGACACACAATGCATAGCTGTGCATATCTGTTTTAAACATCTGCCAAACATCCAATGCGCAGCTGTGCATTTCTATTTTAAACATCTGACGAACACCCAATGCACAACTTTGCGTTTCTTTATTAACATCTGACGGACACCCAATTCACAGCTATGTATTTGTATTTTAAACATCTGATGAACACCCAATGCACAGCTGTGCATTTATTTTAAACTTCTTTCGATCACCCGATGCGCAGCTATGCATTTCTATTTTAAACATGTAAAGGACACCCAATGCACAGCTGTGCATATCTGTTTTTAACATCTGCCGAACATCCAATGTACAGCTGTGCATTTTTATTTTAAACATCTGATTAACACCAAATGCACAGCTGTGCATTTCTATTTTAAGCTTCGGCCGAACACCCGATGCGCTGCTATGAATTTCTATTTTAAACATCTGACGATCATTTTAAGCACTGCTGTGCATTTCTATTTTTAGGATCTGCCGAATACCCGATGCGCAGCTATACATTTCTATTTTAAACACATAATGAACACTCAATGCACAACTTTGCGTTTCTATATTAACATCTGACGGACACCCAATTCACAGCTATGTATTTCTATTTTAAACATCTGATGAACACCCAATGCACACCTGTGCATTTATTTTAAACTTCTTCCGATCACCCAATGCGCAGCTATACATTTCTATTTTAAACATCTGATGAACACCCAATGCACAGCTGTGCATTTGTATTTAAACATCTGACGAACATCCAATGCACAGCTGTGCATTTGTATTTTAACATCTGACGAACATCCAATGCACAGTTGTGCATTTCTATTTTAAACATCTGATTAACATCCAATGAACAGCTGTGTATTTCGATTTTAAACATCTGATTAACACCCAATTCACAGCTGTGCATTAAATCTGACGAACACCCAATGCACAACTTTGCGTTTCTTTTTTACCATCTGACGGACACCCAAATCACAGCTATATTTTTCTATTCTAAACATCTGTTTAACACCCAATGCACAGCTGTGCATTTCTATTTTTAACATCTGCCGAATACCCGATGCGCAGCTATACATTTCTATTTTAAACATCTGATGAACACCCAATGCACAGCTGTGCATTTTTATTTTAACATCTGACGAACATCCAATACACAGCTGTGTATTTGTATTTTAAACATCTGATGAACACCCAATGCACAGCTGTGCATTTAAATTGTAAACATCTGACGAACACCCAATTCACAGCTATGCATTTCTAATTTAAACATCTGACGAACACTCAATACACAGCTGTGCATTTAAATTTTAAACATCTGACGATCACCCAATGCACAACTTTGCGTTTCTATTTTAACATCTGACGGACACCCAATGCACAGCTATGTATTTCTATTTTAAACATCTGATAACCACCCAATACACAGCTATGCATTTATATATTAAACATCTGACGGACACCCAATACATAGCTATGCATTCTTTTTTAAACATCTGACGAACATACAATGCACAGCTGTGCATCTGTATTTTAACATCTGACGAACATCTAATGCACAGAAGTGCATTTCTATTTTTAACATCTGATTAACACCCAATGCACAGCTGTGCATCTCTATTTTAATCTGCCGAACCCCCGATGCACAGCTATTTATTTCTTTTTTAAACATGTAAAGGACACCCAATGCACAGCTGTGCATATCTGTTTTAAACATCTGCCGAACATCCAATTCGCAGCTCTGTATTTCTATTTTAAACATCTGATGAACACCCAATGCACAGCTGTGCATTTGTATTTTAAACATCTGATGAACACCCAATGCACAGCTGTGCATTTAAATTGTAAACATCTGACGAACACCCAATTCACAGCTATGCATTTCTAATTTAAACATCTGACGAACACCCAATGCACAGCTGTGTATTTTTTTTAAATATCTGATAAACACCCAATGCACAGCTGTGCATTGGTATTTTAAACATCCGACGAACATCAAATGCAGAGCTGTAAATTTCTATTTTAAACATCTGATTAACACCCAATGCTCCGCTGTGCATCTGTATTTTAACATCTGACGAACATCTAATGCACAGTAGTGCATTTCTATTTTTAACATCTGATTAACACCCAATGCACAGCTGTGCATCTCTATTTTAATCTGCCGAACACCCGATGCGCAGCTATTCATTTCTATTTTAAACATCTAAAGGACACCCAATGCACAGCTGTGCATATCTGTTTTAAACATCTGCCGAACATCCAATGCGCAGCTGTGTATTTCTATTTTAAACATCTGATGAACACCCAATGCACAGCTGTGCATTTGTATTTTACACATCTGACGAACACCCAATGCACAACTTTGCGTTTCTATCTAACATCTGACGGACACCCAATTCACAGCTTTGTATTTCTTTTTTAAACATCTGATGAACACCCAATGCACAGCTGTGCATTTATTTTAAACTTCTGCCGATCACCCGATGCGCAACTATGAATTTCTATTTTAAACATCTGACGAACATCAAAAGCACAGCTGTGCATTTCTATTTTAACATCTGCCGAATACCCGATGCGCAGCTATACATTTCTATTTTAAACATCTGATGAACACCCAATGCACAGCTGTGCATTTGTATTTTAACATCTGACGAACATCCAATGCACAGCTGTGCATTTGTATTTTAACATCTGACGAACATCCAATGCACAGTTGTGCATTTCTATTTTAAACATCGGATTAACACCCAATGCACAGCTGTGCATTTCTATTTTAATCTGCCGAACACCCGATGCGCAGCTATGCATTTTTATTTTAAACATCTAAAGGACATCCAATGCACGGCTGTGCATATCTGTTTTAAACATCTGCCGAACATCCAATACACAGCTGGGCATTTCTATTTTAAACATCTGATGAACACCCAATGCACAGCTGTGCATTTGTATTTTAAACATCTGACGAACACCCAATGCACATCTTTGCGTTTCTATATTAACATCTGACGGACACCCAATTCACAGCTATGCATTTATATATTAAACATCTGATGAACACCAAATGAACAGCTGTGCATTTAAATTGTAAACATCTAACGAACACCTAATGCACAGCTGTGCATTTCTATTTTAAAAATCTGACGAACATCCATTGCACAGCTTTGCATTTGTTTTTTAAACATCTGACGAATATCCAATGTACAGCTGTGCATTTGTATTTTAAACATCTGATTAACACCCAATGCACAGCTGTGCATTTCTATTTTAAACTTCTGCCGAACACCCGATGCGAAGCTATGCATTTCTATTTTAACATTTGACGAACAACCAATGAACAGCTATGCATTTAAATATTAAACATCTGATGAACACCGAATGAACAGCTGTGCATTTAAATTGTAAACATCTAACGAACACCTAATGCACAGCTGTGCATTTCTATTTAAACATCTGACGAACATCCAATGCACAGCTGTGCATTTGTATTTTAAACATCTGCGAACACCCAATGCACAACTTCGCATTTCTATATTAACATCTGACGGACACCCAATTCACAGCTATTTATTTCTATTTTAAACATTTGATGAACACCCAATACACAGCTGTGCATTTATTTTAAACTTCTGCCGATCACCCGATGCGCAGCTATTTATTTCTATTCTAAACATCTGACGAACACCCAATGCACAGCTATTCATTTATATATAAAACATCTGGTGAACACCCAATGCACAGCTGTGCATTTAAATTGTAAACATCTGACGAACACCTAATGCACAGCTATGCATTTCTAATTTACACATCTGATTAACACCCAATGCAGAGCTGTGTAATTGTATTTTGAACATCTGACGAACATTTTTCTGTTTCTGTTTCCGTGTAGACGAAAGTTTCCAACGAATTATCATATCAATGAACGATTATATGTTATTTTTTTAACTCGACAATATTAACTGACGCAAACCTGTGTGCATACGTACATTAGTTTTTGTTTTGGAATCAAAGATTTAAATATAAATGAAATGTCGTAGCTTTCGACTTTGTTATCATTTATTTCGTGAAAAACGTGCACGAACAAAGCCGATCATAAATAGAGGACCGATTAGAATATTGCCGAAGTAAACTAGCAATAAATTTGATGTATCACGAAGTACCAACACCACGAAAAAAAAACATAAGCACATTAAATCTTACAATGGTTATTTCATTTGTAATAATGGTTGATAAGTATGTGATTTCATGAGGATTTGAAGAAGTCAGCATTGTTTGTACAAACATATTAGTGGAATTTAAGCTTTTTTATTCATTCAAGGGATCAAGTGTGAACTTCCTGTATATAACGTTCAAACGTGCCTAGTTTATGTTTGCGAGCTCTAGGAACTATAGTTATGGGAAAACCGGGCTTAGTGCACGTGCGTTAAGTGTCGTTCCAGATTAGCATGTGAAGTCCAAATATATTAATCAGGGATGACACTTTCCGCCTAAAATGGATTTGAGTCGACAAGAGAACTAAAAAAGAAAAATACTATCAAAGCTGTCGTCCCTTATGAGCTTGTGCAAATTGCACAGAATATTCTGGAACGATCTTCTTCTTTACGCTCATGGATAAAGCCATGTTTTCTAAAATGCGGCTATAAAATTATTCATTATACCATAATAGCTCATTTGAGCATCGTTCTGATAAAATCAGGCTTATTTCCTGTGCAGAAAGTGTCATCCCATAATAGCTTGTAAAGTCTGTACATACTAATCAAGGACGATTTTCCGCTTCAACTAGATATTCGCTTATGAGAAACCTTCTTTTAACGAAAACTTCCATAAAAATGGAAAATGTCGTCCCTGATAAGCATATGCGGACTGCACAGGCTTATCTAGACCGACACCTTACGACCATGCACTAAGCTCAGTTTTCTAATAACGAGGCTAAAACGCTTCTGCCTTAAGTTTACCGTTGTTTGCATAGCTGAGCAAGAGGGACACGACTGAAACTTGCGAATCTTTTGTTTTTCTGATCAAGCGGCATGCGACTTTGAGGGCGGGAACTGCGGGCACCTTGTCGAGTCGTGTGCCCCTGCTAGCTACCAGCTGGGATCCAGGGATGCATCGGGTGAGTAAGGTTTCAAAAATTTGAAAAATAATTGATTGTGCAATTACTATTTAAGTGCGGATTATCATCGTGATTATTGAAGTCCAATATTTACTAAATAATACAAATAAAGTTGTATATTGCTCATAAATAAGTACTTGTGCTTTTTTCACCAATTAGATACTTTGCAATGTTCCACTATTATAATACTGTATTTTCTCTCTTGTTCCATGTCTTAATTCAAACAAATATTGAAATTCACTTTTCTTTCATTGCCTCATTTATTGATTCATAAATCAATATTCATATACCGGTACACACTCACCCGTCCTCATAATCACATAACTTTTCTTTTTCTTTTTTTCCATTCGTTTCTTGCTTTATCCTCTCTTTTCTCTCTTTTTCTTCATTCAAACAAATATCATTATTATTATCTTTTTAATTTGCTAACTAATCACGTTTACATTTATAAATTCACACACATTTACTTACTTAACCATCGACATAATCGCACCATTAAAATGTCGCCGATGAAAAGTATATATGGAGTTCGTCTAGCGACCGGAGGGTCACGAGTTCAATCCACCATTTTGGGACGTTCTTTAGTTCTCCAACAAAGACACCAAGTACTGGTTCTTCCAAGGAAACGGGCTCGCGAGCGTTACAGTATGCCTTAGACGTTCAATGCAAACGAGCTGAAATGAATAGGCTAAAGTTAAATTACATAGTCTTCATCACGCAAAGTTGGATGCCATGTTAAACCTATGCACGTGCGATTCATGGGGGCGTGGCCAATTTTGCGGGGCGCCTGGAGGTGTGGCACGCAGGCGAGTGTTGCACAGTGTGTGATGCTTATTGGTACGACGCGAACGCAGCGGGCGTTTGTTGCCAGCTGAGGCTCGGGTAGCTTAGCTGGCGCTCTGGGAAAACTCGGCTTAATGCATGTACTTTTAGTGTTGTTCCAGATGATCTTGTGCTGTCCGCGAAGTCTTATCTGGGACCACACTTTCCGCTTTACTGGAGTTTCATTTAGAAGAGACTTCCTTTAAACAAAAAAGACTTCCTTTAAACAAAAAAAAATCGATAAAGCATAAAGCCAAGAATAGTCATGGTGAAGAAGATGATGATGTTGTCAATGATGGTTAGGGTTGTCACGTTTAACATCATTCCGGAATTTTGACATAAGACGAACGCACACTTTACATACCATACACGTTTAATTTCACATGGATGGACACTGCTTTACAATAAATTGAGGCGGCATTCTAACAAGAAAGTGGCAACGTCTGGATGGACTAGGTGTAGTGCGCGTGTAATGAACAGGATATCCGTTACTGCGCGTTTGACGGCAAGTGCAGGATAATGGTGACCACAACCAGAGTCTCATGAGCTTAGTTGGGCCCGTCTAATCGAACATTTTAAGACAAATGAGTCCGCTATCTGGGACAACTGGGCTTTTTGCATGTATATTAAGTGTCGTCACTGATTTTTTTATTTTGTTTAGCATATACTTCCTCTATACAAAAACATGTACAAGTATCGGCCCTGATTAGCTTGACCGGACTGCACATGCTAATTTGGGATCATAAGTAACGCACATGCATGTATTTGCTGTCGACTAAAACAATAGTCTTAAAATTCGTATGCATGTTGATAATACATGTAAATCGATGTAGTGCCGCACCTTGGTGTTCGTCGGGCGAAAGTGTTTACAGTGTCCAACGAATTGTGATTTATAATTTTTTTTGTTTACGGTGCACCGCTGTTCGACACCGACCTACCCAGAAGGCACTGTAAGGTGTTTGATGGCGAGGCTCTTCTTGGCGCGTGACAATAGTCTGTTTGGACTTACACGCACATGCATAAAACCTAGTTTTCCTAGAACGCGGCTCAAATATTCGAGTATTGAAAAAACATAAAATAAAAGGAAATGTTAACGTTACTTTATGTTTTCAGTGTTTTAATTCTATATGCCTTCTCAAAACGGAAACAATAACAATTATTAATATATAAGCTGTCTCCGTTTCTCATTAAAAATATATTATCTCCGTTTGTCAGTTCATATATGTATCGTCTATGTTTCGCATTCATACATTTATTGTCACGTTGATAATTTTAGTTTCTCCGTTCCTCACAAGAAAAGTTCTGTTTGCTTAGCTGACTTTTTAGATACTTGTCCACTCATTTTCAGCTAGCGTATTATGTCTGCACACCTACACGAATGCAATAATCGCTTTGCATGGAAATGAATAGTAACATGTTTTGTACTTGAATAAATTATAGTAACACGTGTTTAACTAAATTTAAATGAGCTCGTGTTTCCTAACGTTTATACCTTAATTGTATACTGTTGAAGAAAACCAAAATAAAACAAGGTAAACTATAATATAATATAATTATATTTATATGAAAGGTTTACTTATGACACTGCATTGAAGCGTTATTTAAATCTCACAAATTTAGAAAGATATAAAACTTCATTTAATTAACAATTGTTTCAAACTTACGGTGACTGAAATTAAAGTAGGAATGTAATCCTTAGGCATCCATCAACAAAGTGGCAATTGAACAAGGCAATATCCCGAAAATTCTGAAACAGATCAACTGATTTTAGATGTTGGTGAATCGTGCTTGGTTTTGTCACTTCACAAATTTAGCCCCGATCTGGGAAATGGGTCAAATGCATGGTCGATAAGGATCTTCTCAGATGGGCCTGTGCAGTCATTACATGATAATCAGTTAGGAAACTTTCCGCTTTCATGGATTTTTCCATTCAAATGAAGTATCATCAGTGTGCAGTCATTACATGCTAATCAGTAAGGAAACTTTCCGCTTTCATGGATTTTTCCATTCAAATGAAGTATCATCAGTGTGCAGTCGTTACATGCTAATCAGTTAGGAAACTTTCCGCTTTCCTTGATTTTTCCATTCAAATGAAGTATCATCAGTGTGCAGTCATTACATGCTAATCAGTTAGGAAACTTTCCGCTTTCATGGATTTTTCCATTCAAATGAAGTATCATCAGTGTGCAGTCATTACATGCTAATCAGTTAGGAAACTTTCCGCTTTCATGGATTTTTCCATTCAAATGAAGTCAGACTGCACTGGCTAATCTGAGACTACTCTTTACGCACGTGTAGTTAGCCCTGTCTTCCGAGAGCGCGGCTAATACGTATTCCAGTGACGTAGTTATAGTCTCAATACGTTCCAAATAAGAGCAATAGTCAACGTCAGTCAAAAAGTAGAATATTATCATTAATCTTACATTCATCACCACATGAAAACCATATTACTGTCTGACCTAAGATCATTCAAATGGGTATGCTGGTTACTTGAAAGGAAACAAAATAATGATATAAAATAAAATATCAAAAAGACCGATCGTTTAGGTCACAGGGGCTTGTGGCATCCTCATTCTCCTCAACCTCATCCTCCTCAACCACATCCTCATCATCCTCATCATCCTCATCCTCATCCTCGTAAGCCTCATCCTAATACTCAACCTCATCCTTATCCTCATCATCCTCATCCTCATCCTCCCCATCCTCTTCATCATCATCATCATCATCCTAATCCTCATCCTTATCCTCATCCTCATCATCCTCATCCTCCTTCTCCTCTTCACCATCCTCATCATCATCCTCATCCTCATCATCATCATCATCGTCATCATCATCATCATCATCATCATCAGCAGCAGCAGCAGCAGCAGCAGCAGCAGCAGCATCAGCATCATCAGCATCATCATCATCATCATCATCATCATCATCATCATCATCATCCTCATCCTTATCCTCATCCTCATCCTCAACCTCATCATCATCATCATCCTCATCCTCCCCATCATCATCACCATCATTCATCATAGCTATCTTCATCTTCTTCTTCCTCGTAATCTTCATCGTTATCATTATCATTATCATCAGACGTGATTATCAACATAATACTTGATTAACAAGCACTAAAAACGTCGGGAGGTCCGATTAACACTAACGATATATATATATATATATATATATATATATATATATATATATATATATATATATATATATATATATATATATATATATATATATATATATATAAATATATATATATATATGGATAGCATATGCATAACTATATATAAATATATGACAATACATCGCAGGGTCAACTACAAATTATTTGCAAAGAATCTTGTTGGGATTGTTTTGAAGTGTAAGAAACAGTGTTACAATTATTACTTTATGAGTGTACCGTTGAATCATCTTAAACAAGCCCTTAAGCAAACAATGATTTTCGTAGAAGCAAACGGTTCCTCAAGTACATACTCCTATTAAGGGTATTGTTTAGCTGTGAGTGTGTGCTTAATACAAGTGTTTCGATGAACAATTCTTGTTATCAATATACCAGGGGTCTAAAAGGTTTTTTATTATTAGAAAAACAATCGCAGCCCTCAAGCGGTGGCGTCCGTGAGCAATACTATATTTACTGAAGAACTTTACAAAACTTCTTTTGTTGTCCGCAGAGGTTGATTGTTTTTAAATAGTGTTATTTAAAAGAGACCATAACACAAAATCCTACAAGGCGTTTTATAGATGTAATAGTGTTCATGTTAAACAATGCATTTTAACAACATGGTGTCACGCACGCCTGTTCCTCCGTCACAAACTTCACCATGCAATATTTCTTTTAATTTAGATTTAATGAATAACGTTTACTAAAACATATTGGACAAGAAAGTCAACATAAAAGTTTGTTTGTAAATCTTCAATTATTAAGAAATCATCATAGGTAAACACTGTTCACGTGTCTAACTGCTGTGTAGAATATATAAATATTTGTTTTTTGTATGAGGCATATTGAGGAACGGATGCTGGTTAAGAATATAGTGTTAACAGAAAACAACTTTATCAACTTCTGTTCTTCTTTAATGTTTGTTGTTTTTTTTAAATAATAATATAACAAGTTGCGCAATCATCCGATGTAATTAATTCCATATTGTAATGCATATTGAAGAAATATACATAAACACTCAATGATTAGTATTCAGGATAATATAATCAAATGACAAAATGTTACTGCATTTCAAGTCATTCGGAGGCGATGTGGATTTTTATCGAATGTTCAATGAACATGAAAATGGTTTGAAGAATGTTAGAGGAGAATATTGGTTATATAACATATCACCGTATATATCATGTAAGCAATTTCTTTTGACATTTCAAGACAAATATGCCATTTGCAAAACAATATAAATCGTGCATGCAACAACAGAATTATTGTTCTATCAACAATAGATTACACTTTTTCCAATTACAATATGATTCCATTAAAAACTGTACGTTCAAAGCAGATTGAAAGCCTAGTATAAAAACGTATATGTTCTCGTTAAATAATCGTAATACACAATAAAATTTTCCAGCAAAACGAAAATGAATCACAAATGTATGCAGACATCGGTAAAAAACAGTGTGTTATCAGCCTAATTCGACAAAATCCTCATACAACATAATATTTTCCTTGTTAAAGAACAAACAATACACCTATGCCAAACTTTTTTAGACCTGTGTATATAGATCCGTACATAAGGACATGCAAGTCAAGGCTATTTTCCAGTCGATATGTCTAAATTTCTTCATTAGCAGCAAGCTTAACCCTTATTTCCGGTGAAGAAGGCAATTAATGTCCACGAAATTACGTGTCAACGAATTAGTTGTTTTTTATTTGAAATCCACGAAATTACCTGTCAACGAATTAGTTGTTTTTATTAAACCACGAAATTTCATACCGACGAATTTCTATACGTTTACAGTATATTTCATTAGCTCAAGATTGCTCTTTGAACTGTGTGACCACACACTTCAATATCGACTAGCGAATCGACATAGCTATACTGTTTTCCTCTAGCCTACAGTGTGCTGGATTGAAATAAAAACAATATTCTTTTTACAATTTATTACTTTTAATCAATTTAATGAGAGTTTTTTAATCGTGGTCTAGTACTAAGTATGTTCAATTCTTATTTGCGAGGCTTTCTTGTTCTTGAACCAGGGGTGGCGAAATTAAATGTCCGAGTTGCCCAAGTCGTACATTTGCTTGTCTGGGTTTAGTAGTAGAAGTATCATCATCATCATCATCATTGTCATCGTCACCGTCACCATCACCATCACCATCATCACCATCATCACTATCATCACCATCATCACCATCATCGCCACCATCATCACCATCATCACCACCACCACCATCATTATCATCATCATCATCATCATCATCATCATCATCATCATCATCATCATCATCATCATCATCATCATTATCATCATCATCATCATCATCATCATCATCATCATCATCATCGTCATCTTCGTCGTCGTCATCGTCGTCGTCGTCGTCGTCATCATCATCATCATCATCATCATCATCGTCGTCATCGTCGTCGTCGTCGTCATCATCATCATCATCATCATCATCATCACCATCATCATCATCATCATCATCATCATCATCATCATCATCATCTTCTTCTTCTTCTTCTTCTTCTTCTTCATCATCATCATCAGCAGCAGCAGCAGTAGCATCAGCATCAGCAAGAGCATCAGCAACAGCATCATCAAAATTATCATCATCATCATCATTTTCATTATTATTATCATCATCAGCAGCAGCAGCATCAGCAGCAGCAGCATCAGATTCACTATTATCGTGTTTATCATTTGAAGATCTTCATTTGTCTCTGTTGGCAATAATCTTGGTACATTTTCTCTAACATATGATACCAATTACACTTCAAATATATTGTCTTTTTAGATTGTGTCTACACATTATCAATAAATATTCATGGATAAATTAACTATGATTAAGATAGACGTCGACCTTTTAATAGCATTGTAGGATCGGCGAATTTTAATTATATATTTTAACAGCTTTCCTTCTATGAGGTTCTTTATTGGCTAATTTATCTTTCATATAGAAATCGCCCAAAACCCTTGTTCACATGTCTACGATATGCACATTTGTTGATAAAGCGCATTCATGTTTTTGGTACTCGCGTGGCTTTATGATGTCCATCAAAATCATCTCAAATTTGAAAGTATTCTATTGAATGAATCTTTTCCTGAATATTGTACAGTTTGTTTTCGTTATTTAATTGTCTACATGTTGGTTTCCCATTTGTTCGTAGAAATTGTAATAAAAACAAGCAAAGGCAAAGCTACATCAATCATAGTTTTCTCTGTTTTACATCAATTTATTGATATGTCATGCACCTGGCATTCTCGGTAAAAAAAATAGCGAGCTAATTATTCCGCAAATACACCATTCAGTACATCATTACGATACTTTATCATATTTGGTATATGGCCAATCCTGATTATTTCATATTTATATATCCCACTTTGAGATTGACCTGGCGAGCAAGTTAAAATTCCATGAAAATTTTGTTAGTAATGCGTATATTTGACATATTTGTTTTAATTCAAATTACAGTTATTTTAGATTTAGTATTTCATCAAACAATACTAAGTTTATAAACACTTATCGAGTATTGATTTGATATGTATTTGAATGTTCCAAATTATTAAATACACTTCAACACCGTTATTTCGAAGTCGTCGGGACCGTTAAACAAACTTCGGATTAACGATTATTCGAAATAAACATTTGACAGACGACTTCTTTGATCCTGAAAAAATACAACATTGTGGAATTCGCATAGTTGGGTCACACTGTACTTTTAATAATTGTTTTACTTAAAAACGTAAACTAGTCAGATAGCAATTGATTTCTACTTGTAACAAACGGAGGAATAAAACGATTCTTTTTCTTCTTTTTATTTTTCTCTAAGTACAGAACATATAAAATATAATGCATAGAGCATCATACATGTTAATACATATGAATACATTTTCGGAAATGAATTCACTTTTTTTTAAATAAGACGCGATGTCTTTCTGAACACCGGCGTTAGCAGCACTAAACTGGACGCGTGTAACATATTTCTCCAATTTGTCAAGGAAATAGATGAACTGGCTTCCGCCCGTGTTTTGCTCGCAGAACTGCCTTACGTCGTTGATGCATGTGATCACACGTTGATTAGATATCATGTTCATTCATGTGTTGTCGGCCTCGTCGTCGGCTTTTGACGACATTATAAAATTAACATGCTACGCGCAGGCGACAAAGGTGTAATTATCGGCTTTGACGCTCAACGCGCAGACGACATAGGTGTGAAATTACGCTCAGTGTTTTGCAGTTTTGCAGTTTTGACTTCGGATTAAAGATTGATAATAAGGTGCGAATTATAGTGTTTGGACCGACATAAACACTTCGAATTAACGATTTCTTCGGTTTAACGAAGTTCGGATTAACAATGAAATTTTACATTGAACAAAGTAGAACTACAATCGGGACCCGAAAAATACTTTGAAATGACGGTGACTTCGGATTATCGGTGTTCGAAATAACGGTGTTGAAGTGTATAGCTATTTTTAGTTTAAATACAATATTTAAACTTGGTATTGTAAAATCAATCAGACATGTTGTTTAATATATTTTTTGGTAAATGTGTTTAACTTGTATCCACCAAGCATTAGTGATTTTCGTTGTTTGGATTGTATTCAATAGTTTCCATTTAGAGACATGACTGAACAATAGACGAGAGCTGTTAGTGTTCTCCGTAATAAGGAAGATTTAGGCGGCGTTTCTAGTCATAATCTTAAGACTTCAAGTGCAAATACGTGATAATTGAAGCACATACTTAACTAAACAATATCATCTGATGACTATTTTATTGTTTTGTTTCTTTATGAAATCGATTGATTTTATATTTAACGCACTTTGCTGTGAATCTGACGTTGGCTTTAAACGCCATGTATTTTGCTTTAAACGAAATGATAGTGATCATTCAATAAAAGAGGTACAATATCGTTTACCTCTATGTTCTGTGTTTTTTTTTACGTATTTGCCTCAAAATTGTCCTCATAAGCCACACTTAATAACCATCAGCATCATTAACAGCAGCAACAACAAAACACACAAATCAAACCATATAGCTATTATATCATCATCAACAACACCATAGTATCATTATGACCATATCAAACCATATAGCTATTATATCATCATCAACAACTACATAGTATCATCACCACCATATCAAACCATATAGCTATTATATCATCATCAACAACACCATAGTATCATCACCACCATATCAAGCCATATAGCTATAATATCATCGACAACAACACCATAGTATCATCATCACCATATCAAACCATATAGCTATGATATCATCAACAACAAAACCATAGATATATACTTGTTGTCATTTGTTATCTCAGATTGCACAATTATTTAACAAATGCCAGTAACATTTAAGTTCATTGCCGGACTTAAAAAAATATTTTCTATAATGCATTTATATGTGCTTGCTTGTGAGGAATGGTGTATCTTGGCGAGGCCTTACAGCTGTTGGCAAGTCATCAAGAGGGCTTGGTAAAGGTCATGGTTTCAACAAGCCCAAGGGTGGCTCTCGCCGGGCTTATTGGAACAAGCAGAGCACCTTAATCTGCGCAGAAAGCTTTAAAAATGTTTATACAATTGTATTTTCTTTCATTCTTGGGGATTTGGTGTATCAGTCCATTGATTTATACATTTTCCCCATAATATTTAACATAACATAATACAGCCAACACACTGCCACGAAGCCCCTGCAAGTATTGATTGATAGTGACATGGGGTTATTTACGCACAAATGATTCATAGTCACTCCCATATACCGTGCCTTTGGACCGAAAGACGTGCATTATGTAAATAATTACGGGTATTGTTATGATTTTTATAGTGATAAGGGACTGTTTAGCGAAAGTTAGTTTCATAAGAAAAATATCGTAGTAAAAAAACGACCGAGATCGGGTTTATTCAGAGTTCGAGAGTTTCCCTTATTACTACTCACAAGCACTGCGACAATGCACCAACATACATAATTGTTTTGCTTTGTCGATGGGTTTTAGCAGAATGATGAGTGGCTTATTTTTCAAAATACATGCAAAATTACAAGCGTCTGGGTCCTGCTGATCCAGAAAAGAAGATTTTAAAAGTTTTCACTAACACAAATTATTAAACAAGTAACCAATAGGGCTGGGTAAATTTTAACCCAAGAGGGATGATTTTAACAAAGTTGCTAAGGACCAGTATACGATGTTTAAAAGTAAACAAAATATATCATGCCTTAACGTTTTGAGAGAAAACTTTTTTTAATCTGTAAGTCTTAAAATATTTTTAATCATTTGGCGTGACCACCAGTTTATGCCCAAGGGGTTGACCACAATAAAATGATACATGCTAAAAACCAAACCTCTTAGCCTTAAAGTTTCAGGGAAGTTATTGTTTAAGTGTAAGCTCCATACATATAAAGCAAGTAACCCTCAGGGAGTGGACAATTTTCACCCCGGGTTATTATTTAAACATTTTAAAACTTCGGACGAACCGAACGATCAACAATAGTGACTTCTAAATACTCCCTCCACAAACTACTTTTACCTTATGTCGTATTTTGGAGTGGATAGAGTTTATTTTTAATTCAATTGAAATGTCATGAGTACCATTGTTCTTATTGTTTCATGATGAGTTGACAGATGACTTCTAGATTGTTCAAACTTTCACTAGCATAAGGAAAACGTCTTAGTCCACTGGCTCTCATATTTTTCAGTAGACCTGAGTCGTTTTTAAATATACTATTTAAAAAGCGCTCTTAGCGAGTTCTATAAGGATTGGGTAAACATGCAGCTTTTTGAATATTAATAAACTTTTCATTTAATTTCACATTTCAACCTAGTTTTCGAACGCTGTTTTGTAATTTACCCAATACTCATTTAGACCAATATTCTACAAAGTTTCGTCAATGTTTGAAGTAAATATAATCTCTAGTGTAAACAATGTACATTTTGATAACAAACAATGTAGGAACGATAATAAACAATTTTCAAATTATATTCAAAAAGGAGCACTGTAAGCAAGTTGTGCTCATAAGAATTAATAAGGACTATTGATCGGTACATACGTGTTAGATATATTTTTCTGGTTTTGTATAAACTTCTGCCATCACTTTTTTTTTATTGAACACTTCCCACTAGTAATATACCAGCTGTTTATAATCTTCCTTGTTAAGAAGAACTCGTTCAATTTTCAAGCATTAGTTGAAGTGTGCGGTTATTACTTGGTTTTAAAAACTTCCTTCTGCAGTATGTAGAGGGTGAATATTATTTTTTTTTACAAGTTTAATGTTTCAATTAACAAATGCAACTTAAAGTTTGAATAGTCAGTGTTTACAATGACTTTCCCTAGTAAGATGCTTTTTGTACAGACATTCTGATTTTGCGAAAATAAGGTTTTTCTTTATAATTCAAAGATAATTTTGAAGGAGTCCGACGGACTTCCCCGACACAAAAACAAGGAGACCGAGTCTCATTTCCCGTTAGTGTCGACTACTGATTAGTAATATGCGTTTGTGTTGTTTGCATTTCACGCTTCCGTCACTAAAGCACGAAGTGTCCGCTGTACATTCAAGTTGGAACAACGCCATGTTGTTACGTGGGTGTATTGATATAGGCCACACTTTGTCTCATACAAATATTCTAACGATTGATTGCCACGACATTTCGAAATGTTCACACGCGTCTGTCTAATTGCTAATGGGGCCAATCCTGTATCTGGTTTCACTATGATATAACAATATAACAAGGGATGATATTTGATTATTATGAGCATTGTTTGGCACAAAATTGGGCTAAATGCCTCTGCGTGAAGTGTCGTCACATAGGTATCCATGCTTATCAGGGACGACGATTCTCGCCTTTACTGGACTTTTGTTAAGAAGATACTTCGTTTAAACAAAAATTCCATAAAACTGAATGTGTCGTCCCTGATAAGCCTATTTGACTTCACATTCTAAGATGGGAGTTCACTACACATATGTTATGGCCCTGTTATTCCATATATTTGTTTATATATATTCATACCATCGAAGACATGTACGTATCGCTAAAAGGTTCACAAACAACAGACGATACTTCCTTTTTTTTAAAGAAACAACAAAAGGGTTGTGTCACAAGTTGTAACAACACAAGAAAACGACCCTTCTTTTTATGTAAGACATGAAAAGACAAAAGTTTGAACAAAGTCGTGTTTTCCATTTAGCAAAATTCCGAAAAAGCGCCTGTAAGCGCAATACTCTGCACGTTAACTTCCGGAGCTTTGTATGATTATTGAATTGAAGGCCCAAGACTAGCAATTACATGCGTGACATATATGTTCTTTTATGTATAATAATGATGTTAGAAGCATATGAAACGGTTTCAACAAGTTATGGAATCTGAAGTCACGTAGAATGATTGATCAGTGATCTTATTGCTACTGTACTACATTATTAATGAATCATCGTACTGAAACTGTATTACGAGATTGACCGATTCTCTTACGTTATCTTACTGCAACTGTATTACTTTATTGAAAGATTATCTTACGTTGTGGTCCAATGATCTAACATTATTGATCAATAATCTCACTGTAACTGTATTGCGTTTTTAATAATTGATCATACCTTATGGTCCAATGACCTTACATTATTGATCAATGACCTTACATTATTGACCAATGACCTTACATTATTGGCCAATGACCTTACATTATTGACCATTGACCATACATTATTGACCAACGAACTTACATTATTGACCAATGACCTTACATTATTGACAAATGACCTTACAATATTGACCAATGACCTTACATTATTGACCAATGATCTTACAGTATTGACCATTTATCTATCATTAATAAACAATGATCTTACATTATTGACCAATGCTCTA
>NC_068365.1:70624338-70644338 GCF_020536995.1 Dreissena polymorpha | reverse complement strand
CTGTTAGTCTTCTCCTTAATGCGGAAGATTTGTAGCGGCGTTCCTATTCATAGTCTAAAGTACTCAAGTGCAAATAAGTGCTAATTGAAGCACGTACTTAACTGTACAATACCATCTTATGAGTATTGTATTGTTTTGTTTCCTTATGAAACCGATTGTCTTTATATTTACAGCACTTTGCTGTGAACCTGACTTCTGCTTTAAAGGGGCCTTTTCACAGATTTTAGCATTTTTTTAACTTATTCATTAAATGCTTTATATTGATAAATGTAAACATTGGATCGTAAAAGCTCCAGTAAAAATCAAGAAAAAAAATTAAAAAAAGGAAAAGAACATTGCCCGGAGCAGGTTTCGAACCAGTGACCCCTGGAGTCCTGCCAGAGTCCTGAAGTAAAAACGCTTTAGCCTACTGAGCTATTCCGCCGAGTACACATACGTGCCGTATTTTATACCTTATATAAGCAATCTTCGTAGTTTCACAAAATTTAACGACAAAAACAGAACTCTCCAAATTATTCAATCGTTTCGCGTTGCAACGCTTTATAACTTTTAGGTTTTAAAATCGTCAAAAGATGCATATAATGGCTATATTAGAGCATGGTTAATGTTCAGTATTACTGTTTCCTCACAAATATCATAACTAAAACAAAAACTTACGAATCTGAAACAACTTTTTTTAATTTTGTCAATTTACCAAAGCGTGAAAAGATCCCTTTAAACGCCATGTATTATGCTCTAAACGAAATGTTAGTGAGCATATCATAAAAGTGGTTTATACTTTACCTCATTGTTCTGCGTTATTTTTATACTTACTTGCCTCACAATTGCCATCATTAGCCACAGAACATAACCATCACCATCATTAACAGCAGCAACAACAAAAAACACCAATCAAACCATAGAGCAATATATCATCATCAACAACAACATTGTATCATCCTAACCATATCAAATCTTATAGCTATTATATCATCATCAACAAAATCATAGTATCATAATGACCATATCAAACCATATAGCTATTATATCATCATCAACAACACCATAGTATCATCATCACCATATCAAACAATATAGCTATTATATCATCATCAACAACACCATTGTATCATCATCACCATATCAAACCATATAGCTATTATATCATCATCAACAACACCATAGTATCATCATCATCAACATATCAAACCATATAGCTATTATATCATCATCAACAACACCATTGTATCATCATCACGATATCAAACCATATAGCTATTATATCATCATCAACAACACCATAGTATCATAATGACCATATCAAACCATATAAATATTATATCATCATCAACAAATCCAAAGTATCATCATCACAATATAAAACCATATAGCTATTATATCATCATCAACAAAACCATAATATCATAATGACCATATCAAACCATATAAATATTATATCCTCACAACACCATCACAGTATTGTCATCACTATATCAAACAATGTAGCTATTATATCATCATCAACAACACCATTGTATCATCATCACCATATCAAACAATATAGCTATTATATCATCATCAACAACACCATTGTATCATCATCACCATATCAAACAATATAGCTATTATATCATCATCAACAACACCATTGTATCATCATCACCATATCAAACAATATAGCTATTATATCATCATCAACAAAACCAAAGTATCATCATCACCATATCAAACCATATAGCTATTATATCATCATCAACAACACCATGGTATCATCATCACCATATCAAACCATATAGCTATTATATCATCATCAACTACACCATTGTATCATCATCATCAACATATCAAACAATATAGCTATTATACCATCTTAAACAATTCCATAGTAACATCTCCAGCATATCAAACCATATAGCTATAATATAATCATTACAATACCATAGTATCCTCACCACTATACCCAACCATATAGCTATTATATCATCATCAACAATACCATAGTATCATTATAACCAAATCAAACCATATAGCTATTATATCATCATCAACAAGATCATAATATCATCATCACCATATCAAACCATATAACTATTATATCATCATCAACAACACCATAGTATCATCATCAACATATCAAAACATATAGCTATTATATCATCATCAACAACAACATAGTATCATCATCACCATCGTCTTCATCGTTTTGGTCATTACGATTGTAGTGCCATACAAATCTAAACCTTAATAAAAAATATCAGCATATTATCAACAGTATAAGCATATATGGCAATATATATATCCATGATAATTACCAAAATAATAATAACGCGTTTGAAAGCAATAATTCATAAACAAGACAGCGTTTTGTTAAGATTGTTATTTCAAAACAAATGGGTATTGATCGGGTTTAATAAGTTTACCAATGGCTCTTTTCTGTCAACCAGACTTTGGCTTTGCACACCGTGTATAACGTTATATACGAATTGTAAGTGATCATATCATAAACGAGGAATATTATCCTTTTTTTTCCTGTTTTATCCTTATCTTAATCCGCCTTACCATTACAATCATTAGCTATAAAACAGTATCACCATCATCATAAACAGCAGCAACACCGCACAACACCAATCAAACCATATAGCTATTATATCATTATCAACAACACCATAGTATCATCATCACCATATCAAACCATATAGCTATTATATCATCATCAACAACATCATTATATCATCATAATATCATCATCACCGTATCAAATCATATAGTTATTATATCATCACCAACAGCACCATAGTATGATCATCACCATTGTCTTCATCGTCTTGGTCATCAAGATTGTATTATCATACAAATCTTAACCGTAATCATAATACAAGCATATTATCGACAATATACGCATATAATGCAATATATATATATATATATATATATATATATATATATATATATATATATATATATATCAATACATACCGTGATTTGCGGGGTGCCCGTCGTTTTCAGACCTTTCTTGTGGGGCCTATATTTAATATGGGATCTATATAAGAACCCGCAAAATATGTGCGCCTTAAATGTGTTAACTTTCATACTGGAAGCATCCTATAGCAATTACGCGCAAGTCGGTCTTAAATTGAAATTAAAATAGAGTTGTCTCCCCTACTCCAGGTCAGTAAAGAACCCATCTCTACATCATCTAGACGCTTGCACATTGTGTCACACCGGTCTTACTGACGTCACCATTTATGTATAGAATGGACGCTTGCATAGAACCCGCAATTTTATGTATGCCCCGCAGTTAAAGCGCGTGAAGTGATATAGAACACGAAGATCAGAAAATGGCGGCAGTTAACGGGTGTTACATGTGATATTGAAAATTAATAGATCTACAGTACTCAGTAATGATGTATTTCAAGGTAAATTGAACACACAATTGTTTGTTTTATGAAACCTTGCGTAGCACAGTTAAAATATGCTGTAGTTCCAAATCACCAACGATTGTCTCACAATCACACATGAAGTCTTATTGATATTGCAAACGGTTTTTAAGTTGTTTTTAGCTATCTTACTTAGACTGTAAACTCGCTTTTAAACTAGTTTTCAACTAATTTATTGTTGTAAATAATACGTGTATTCAGCTGTTCAGTTATTATGCAGAGGGAAAATTAAATAATCTCTTTCGATTAGTGGCTATTATTTGCCAGAGTGGCAGAGAGGCAGGTAGTCCGGATTTCTGGTCTCGAAGGCTATTGCTATATTGACTGACGCCTTCGAGTCCAGAGTCCATCGTGATTTTTACGTTAGATTTCTCCGCACAGATTTTCTGCGCACGTTTGACGGCCTATAACTTCATTAATATTGAATGGTATATGAATTCAAACATACCGATTTGGAGTTTAACCATTTATCTGTCAATCTGTGAAGTTTATATGTCGCTATTGTATTAATATCCAAACTTTTGATTTTAATCAGACATATAAAAAGTGCAAAAAAATGTTGAGGTAGAAGTCCGAAACATTCGAAATGACCAAGTACGTGTTCACTAAGCTGGTCCCCCCGCTGTCTACTGGCTCCATTATGTTCCACCACATTCGATAGACGAAAGACCGGTTTCCAGTCTACTACGTCACACGGGGTTCCCCAGGAATTTCTCAGATCTATGACGTATTTTGTGGGAACAACAAAACAGTTTTAACCCAAATTGCTGTAATAATTGATAAATAACTCGCTTATAAGAGGTGTTTCGGATACTTGTGTGGGCTGAGACCATTCAAAAATCATCCATGTATGTATTTCAGGTTTCCGCTTTTTTGTCAGTCCCTTAGAACATGAAATATCGCAAGGTAAAAGCACTTAGTCGGTCGTTCGGAATTTTTGTAACATAAAAATCACGATGGACTTGAGACGTAGCGAAGCACGATACATGTCCAAATGATGAAAAAGCTTCGTTCACGGTTCATTATTGAGACTAAGAGGCAGGGTGATTAACATTTTACATTACATTTACATACAGTTTGAAGCATCATAGATCCAATAAAGGTATCCCGTGGGAATGTTGAACAATTATTATAAACTGTTTGAAACTTAGGGCTTTCAGAAGTAGCCGGCAGAAATCCGCCGTCTAAAACCTCATGAGGTGCCGCTAGTCCAGATTTCTGGTCTCGAAGGCTATTGCTATATTGACTGATTCCCGGAAAAAAGCCCCTCGGAAAAAAGCCCCTTCCACCAATTTTTGCCAGTGCGGAAAAAAGCCCCTTCATCAATTTGCCAGTGCGGAAAAAAGCCCCTTCGTCGTTTTGCCAGAGCGGAAAAAAGCCCCTTCGTCGTTTTGCCAGTGCGGAAAAAAGCCCCTTCCACCAATTTTACCCGTGCGGAAAAAAGCCCCTTCTAAATGATTATTATACTTGGAGCGGTATGTCTATTATATAAATTTCCACACTATTGACAAACAAATCATATTCATTAAAAACATGCCTTTTCCAATCAACAAACATTGCGAAAAATGTTAAAGACCTTCATTTAAAGGCGGCCGGCCTAAAAAAGGCCGTATTAAGTTCAGGAGGACTGGGCCACGTTTCCCATCCGCCACATGGAACGTGCTCGACAGTACCCTGAGCGGCAAAGAACGTACAAACAACGTCTGTGAGGAGTGGAACAGTGGGTTCGCGAAGCTGGTGGGTCATGCTAATCCTTCCCTCTGGACAGCTGTTGTGTGTGTTCAACGGGACGCTACAATGGTAGAGGCCGATGTGCTCCGCTTTAGACAAGGAAAGACTGTGACAAAACATAAGAGAAGAAGACAACTCCACACGAAGACGCTGCAGACCCTTTGCCAGCAGTACAGCTCCGGAAGGAAGACAATGGGTGAGTTCCTAGATACTGTTGGACACAACATCCGTCTTCGGTGAAGAGACTACGAGTGACATTTTACAGTGATATTTTTTGATGTAATGTAGATATGTAAGATATTTTGAAATATGTTTCATCATTTGTAGTTTTGCTTGTCATAATAAATATAATACAATATGATAATTTTCGTTCACATGTTACTTTTTTGTGTCCCAGTCTGTTTGAAAAAAGTAAATTTACTCTATGGTTTCTAAGGGGATTTTTACCGCTCTAAACATAATCATTTGGAAGGGGCTTTTTTCCGCACTGGCAAATTGTCGAAGGGGCTTTTTTCCGCACTGGCAAAACGACGAAGGGGCTTTTTTCCGCACTGGCAAAACGACGAAGGGGCTTTTTTCCGCACTGGCAAATCGATGAAGGGGCTTTTTTCCGCACTGGCAAAATTGGTGGAAGGGGCTTTTTTCCGAGGGGCTTTTTTCCGGGCACCATATTGACTGACGCCTTCGAGTCCAGAGTCCATCGTGATTTTTACGTTAGATTTTTCCGCACAGATTTTCTGCGCACGTTTGACGGCCTATAACTTCATTAATATGCAATGGAATGTGAAATCAAACATACCGATTTGGAGCTCAACCATTTATCTTCCGATGTGTGATGTTTCAAGAATGTCACAATTGTATTAATATCCAAAACTTTGATTTAAATCACACACATAAAAAGTGCAAAAAAATGTGGAGGTAGAAGTCCGAAACATCCGAATAGCAACGAGCTACGTCACACGGTCCGAGAAGTAGGCCGACACTCAAATTCCACATATCACTGTAAATAATAGTGTACGCGTATAACCGTCTTAAAATATTTGTGAGCATTTGATAATATACTATGACTAAAATAATTTGATCCGTATTGTCTTTATTTGATTCTATATTTTTGTTCTTACTTTTTTGAAACGATGGATTTATTTGTGGAATTCGACTGTTGTTAAACATTTTGTCATAAAAACGGGAAGATATATTTGAGGAAAAGCCGTCTTTTTTTCTCTATAGTGAAACATGTATGGAAAGCTGAATTGGGCTTCTTTCAGACTTAGTGGACCACATTGGCTGATACTGGCGCAACTCTTAGGAATGATATGACCGTTTTTATATCTAAAACAATGAAGTACATATGAATCATTTGAAAAAAGAAATCATTACGGACTGTGCTTAAAAGGCTGGTTTACGAAAACACCTTTTCCTAATCTGTATGTGAAGAGAGATCAATCATTAATTATATAAAAGATAAATTTAGTACTTGTAACTCAATTTTGGATAAGACGCGTACATTTTCCCCATACTGTACTACGTAATACGATGACGTATGTTCTCGCGAGAATCTCGCCGCGGTCGTAAACAAAATCGAAGTCGAAAGCTAATTTTGAGCTTCATCGATGTTAATTGACAGATAACTCGCTTATAAGAGGTGAATCGGATACTCGTGTGGGCTGAGACGATTCAATTTTTTTCATGTATGTATTTCTGCTTTCCATTTATTTGTCAGTCCTTTTGAATATGAAATATCGCAAGTTAAAAGAACACAGTCGGTCGATCGGAACTTTTGTAACATAAAAATCACGATAGACTTGAGACGTAGCGAAGCACGATAAATGTCCAAATGATGAAAAAAGCTTCGTTCACGGTTCATTATTGAGACTAGAGGTGCCGCCTACTAGGAACTGTTTCCAAAAAAAATCACGGAAGCAATAAAAATGGTACCATAGACTAACAAAGATTCATTGATATTGTCGTAATATGACAATAGGTGCTACTTAAATCGGGGAAAGCCTCACCTACTTTACATTTAGTTTTAATTGTTTTTTAAACGACATGGTAAACCAACCTTACGACCCCGGGCCCCGGTTTCACGAACATTCTTAAGTCCATTATTGTTCTTAACTCCATAACAGTCTTACTTACAAGTTACAGGCTTAAATTAACTGCCTTTATTTGTGTTGCGTTTCACGAAAAATAACAGGCATAATAACAGTCTTAGTAAAATTCTTAAATCTCTTTTTAAGACATCTATACCCAGGGATCAGGAAATCTCCGAATCCCAATCGGTCCGAGAGACGGCCGAAACCCTCTGATACCTCTTCGCCCCGCACCCCCCACCCCCTCCAAAAAAGACTATATTCTCTAAATCTTTCATGCATGGAACAATACATTATGTTTGATGTGATGTGAAAATAGGCCTTTTATTTGAAATCACATTAAAAACATCTTATTTTGTTTTAGAATTGTTGGTCTTATTAATTATTTTAGAAAGAAATGTCCAATCGGTTTAGAAGGTAGATAGAATGAGCTCTATTTGTTTTTGAACTCTATAAGACTCCCATTTGATGATTTGATTAATGACCAATTAAGTTGTTCAATGTCAATAAAACATGTAGTATTTGCAAAGAAAGCAAGAAATATTATCATATTCAACAAAATAATACTCCTTTAATATTCACAATCTACCATGCATCATTTAATACTGGACCGAATGTGGTAAATAATAATCGGTTTTCGTGGAACAAGTGTGTCACTTGTACTTCTCAATCAAGCGTGCCCAATTGTTTACATTGTTAATTCCCCTAATTTATGATCGCCTCGGGCATTTTTTGACATGGGGATATCAATTAGCGGATTAATCTCGGGACTGCGGAGATAAATGTACTGGTAAGTGTGTAGAATGTCACACCTGTCTGTGAAATCCGGACCGATTTTTATGATAAATCTCAATTTGCAATCGGTCCAGTACGACCAAAATCGGTCAAAAACCGATAAAACCGGCATTTTCCTGATCCCTGGCTATACCCCTGTCTTAACTATGATTAGCAGTCTTAAATATGGCCGATTAAGATATAAGAATTTAGTGTCTGTGATATTTTGTGCCCAAAGTATGACAAATATATTTTAAACACTATTTTTGTGTATTCACGACATAACAGAAATTTATAGGTTTAATGTCCAGTCAGAATAGAAGAATGCTAATAGATGTAGGTAAATATCTCTCAAAATCCGAAATTCAATTTAATTCTTCCAGGCAAATAACACTTATCACTGTATCTTAATGTATTGTTGTTTACATGTTGGCTTTACGTATTGTAAATGCATTATGCTAATAAAGAATATGTTATGTTAAGTTATGTATTGCAGTCAGTTGCAGACTCTCTAGAAACAAAGACGAATCGGCATATTCCCCTCCCACCTCTTCTGTCATCAAGAGAGAGAGAGAGGGAGAGAGAGAGAGTTTGGTCATACTTGATTACCAGTTTTAAGTCAATGTGAAAATTATATTACTTACGAGAGTGAGTAAGAGAGAGAGAGAGACCCAGAGATAGAGAGACCCAGAGAGAGAGAGAGAGAGAGAGAGAGAGAGAGAGAGAGAGAGAGAGAGAGAGAGAGAGAGAGAGAGAGAGAGAGAGAGAGAGAGAGAGAGAGAGAGAGAGAGAGTGTTCCCCAGACACTTTAACAAAGTTAATGTACATACAAAACGATCCATTACATAATGTAACTTGAAACCTGGATCACTTAGTAAGCGCAAAATACATACAATCATTGCGAGCTGTACTGTATTTACATGCATGCAAAAATCTCGGGCAATTTTAACAGTTGTAAACAGTCGTGGAAATGGTGCAATTTTAACGGTTAGTTCAGTTACTTAAGCCTTTTAACATGTACACAAATTTTCACTTGTGTGCCAAATTTATTGAGGTGTATATTTTTTATGACTTTCTATAATTTTCTACTTTAGGCAACTGGAGCTACTGTGTATTTTAACATGTTTAATTTATGATACAACTACATACCGTGATCTGCGGGGTGCCCGTCGTTTTCAGACCTTTCTTGTGAGGCCTATATTTAATATGGGGTCTATATAAGAACATAAAATTAAATATATATAATGCTGCTTTGTTGGGTCTTTGTAATTATGGGGTCTTTGTAAGCAAACAGGAAGTGGTTTTACAGCCATTGTGAATTCAGCATGGATTCTGCAATATTTCAGAATGTGCATCTTATTATCTTAAGTTTTGTGTTGTTGACACTTATTGCTATTGGTTTATTAATATTATGTGTATACATGAGATGGAATGCTTTATTTTTGAGATGGAATAATGATCTTCAGTAAAGTGTAGTTTCTTTAGTGTGTATGTGGTAAGGAGTATGTTCTCATTAGAGAGGTCCAGTTATTTGCTAGGTTAGATTAGGTGTGCACACAATTTTTATCCTTCATCTGTGGTCATCAAGTGATGCAAACATCTTCTTAACCTATATAAACCTCACAAGTTCAAGCAGTTGTATATAAGTTTTATTGGGTATATAAAATACATTCTGTATTTTCATGTTTTATGGGGTATATATCATTACATATTTCACAGAGTGATTGTTAAAAAGGATCATATTGGCAGTGTATATAAATGAACATTACATATGTTACTAAATACGGCACACTGTAGCTGTTTATTAACCTCTAAATAATTACGGGTTTCAGGAAGTTCCGCCATTTTGAAAATGGATGATTGCAATGTAGGCATGTGCTTAAGAAGAAGTTTTTGAAAGAAATAATGAAATCACGAAATTGTGAAATCACGAAATCGTAAAGTTTTGGAGTGAAATCACGAAATCGTGAAATAGTGAAGTTTTGTTGACAAAATTCTCTCCAAAACTTTACAACTTCATGATTTCACAATTTCACTTCAAAATTTCTTAATTTCTCGATTTCATTCATTCGTGATTTAGCTATTTCTTTTCAGAATTTCATGATTTCACAATTTCACGATTCTTCCTTGTTTTCGAATCGTGAAATCATGTAGTTGAAATGTCACGATCAGTCTTTCATATGTTCATGGATAAAAGATTTCCGTATTATGACGGAATTCCGTATTTCCGATCTTCGTCAGGGCCGTTTTTCCAAATCGCATAAATTCGAGGAGAAAATTGAGGGGGGGTGGTAATTCTGCGTTAAATTTCACCATGACATTCCTGACGTCCAAGGACCGGCAGGTCAAATTGTTGTTGTTATCTTCACTAAACAGAGTAAATAAATAACGTCATCCCATTGGTTAAGAAAACAATGATAATTGCCGAATCAATCGAATTAATTTTGACAACCAATGGGATTACGTTATTTATTTACTCCCATTAGAAAAAGTAATGGCCGACTCCAAACGTCAAACAGTGAATATTTATTGTTAATATCGCAAATGTGAATTGTGTGTCCGATGCTCGATGTTGTAACCGCATCATATCGAAAGAGAATGGACATATCTTTCGAAGGTATGTGGCTTTTGGATATTTTCGGGAAGGAATTAGTGAAAATTTGCTAAAAACTACCGGTTTCGTGCATCCGTCCGTGGACGTCAGGAATGTCATGGTGAAATTTTACGCAGAATTTTGTGAAACTCTTTGCTGTTTCTGATTGCATTGACGGATTTTGATAAAACAAAAAGTGTTTTTGAAAAGAAAAATCATTCCTAGACACGATTCAGTAGATATTTTTGAGATCCTGTCAATTTTAAGGGACTTTTGGGTGATTAGTAACTTTCTCATCTTACAGTTACTGATTGTGAAAATAAATTGACATTGTGTAGATCAACTTTCTGCTTTTCTAACTTTTGAACCTTTGATTTGTAGTGTTGTCATCTATTTCACCTTCAAAATGTAGAGAATATTATCAGTGTTTAAGTATATTTAAAGGCCTCAGATTGCACTCCGATATGCTAAAATCCAGGAACTTCCGGGGGCCTCCGGCCCCCTGAACCCCCAGCCAGGGCGTTGCCCTGTACCCACCGGGGGCCCTGCGGCCCCCAGCTTGAAATTTCAGTATTTTCACTTTTCTGAACTTTTACCCATGTATGTTACCCCTGTCCATCCATAACACGGTTTATTAATGAAATTTATTTTCAGTCAATTTAAACAACTGCAAAATCTTTGGATTATAAACCGTCATACCATATTAAAGCTTGTAGTAGGTCCGATAGTGTATAGAAATGGCATTCATTTTAGCGGGGTACTCTATATATCCCGTACCTTTATAGAACCTCGCAGCAAGGGTTAATATTGAAATTGAGGACCCATAACTTACCACATATCTTAGTATACATAGACAACCCAGATCATGGTTTGATACAGATACCCCGTTTCTGACGATATTTCTGTTTATATATATATTATATATGTATATAGTTGGTTAGTCAGAAGACTGCTTGTGGAAAAAACATTATTTAATATATTCAGGAAATGAGACCAAGAAGAAAGAAACAGGAGAATGTGGCAGCAGACTGCATTGATTCAGGGGAGGACCTCAAAGATTTTGTTATTGAACATATACCACCAAAAGGTATTAAATTTTGATTTATGTTATCAATAAACTGGAACATATTTTAGACAAAACAAACTGTGTACATGTATATACATTGGCCACCATACATCTCTAGACAGGCCAAAAATCTTAACTATAATACATAGAAGACATGTCGTCTTCAAACTCATACATTTTCTATTTTGGCTGTTCAGACACTTGAAAATTGTTATCCAGAGAGTGTAGACAGAGAAATTAAAGTAAATTAAACTAAAGGGCTCTCACTACACTTGCAAATCAGGGAGAAGTTTTGTCAGATCATATAAGCAATGTTGAAACAAAATTGTAAAATATTTTAGCGACCAATCATGTGTTAATACAAAATGGCGGCCAGTGTAAACATCTGAGTATTTCCGTTCTCGCAGTCTCGTTCTGCCTTGTGAAGTTTTACGATATTTGTTCTATTTCTATATAGAAGTTGCGTATCCTTATAGTTTATAGGTCTTTGGTCAAAGTAAGTACCAAACTGAGTGTCAAAAAGTAAGTCAAGTTGTAGTAAAACCATGTGTAATATTTGCCTTTGAATTTGATTAAACTAGAGCAGTGTTCTTGGGTAAGTGATGTAAGGCTTTCATGGTCCTCTTGTTTATATAATTGTTTTTGTTTTGCTTGATAGGTCTTGGTGTTAGAACAACAATAAATAGAACAAAAGGAGATTTCTTAATGATTTATTCCGGCGAACTGATAACAGAAAGAGAAGGGGAAGAACGTGAAGAACGTGAACCATCCGTGTTTAGATACTTCTTCCAATATAAAAGGAAAGGGTGGTGGTAAGTATGTTAGAAGTTGTAATAAAAATAACTTTTAAAGTTGAATAACGCAATATTCAGAACAAAAAAAGAAATTAAAAAAAAATATTCTACCAGTTAATATCTGCTAGAAAGTGATTGAAGTCAATTTTTTCCACAACATTTTGACCACTAGGATAATAATCTCCCAAATGTGCCAATTTGAGCACAGGTGATTGGAAGAATTCTTATTTTTAAAACAATTTTCATTTATATAGTATGGATGCTACTAGTGAATTAGATGTTGGGCCTCGGCTAGGTCGTCTGGTGAACCACGGTGGTAAAGGTAGAAATTGTGTTATGAAAACCCTGGAGTTCAACAAAAGGCCATATCTTTGCTTGTTTGCTGCTAAAGATATTCCACAAGGTGAAGAGTTACTGTATGATTACGGCATTAAGGATTTGCCTTGGGAGGTATGTACACTCAGAGCTTGTTACTCTTTTTTTCTCTTCTGAAGATGGAAGGATATATAGAAATGACCCACGATCTGAGATTCAGGCTCATACAACAGACTCACATTGAGAAAGTAGGCTCAGTTTGTTTCATTGTTTCATTTCTGTCGTTTCTAAGAAGCAAATTGAACACTTCTTTTTGTTTTATGCCATTTGTTTTCATAAACATTTATGATTTGAAATCTATTTACTTGACAGAAATTACTATTTATTTACAAAGTAAACATATCATTGTGCCCCACATAGTTCTATTACACAATAGAACACAAAATGTCATTTTTTAGCTCAATTATTCGAAGAATAAGGAGAGCTATACTAGTCACCCGAGTGTAGGTGTCCACGTCGGCATAACCACTTATGTTAAAGTTTGCATGCCAAGTACCACCTCAGATGTTTTCAAAGTCCATTGACATATGGCTTTAAAGGGAGATGTGCAGGATTGATAAATGGAACAGATTTGTGAAAAGGGTCAGTTGAATATCATTATTTGAAGCTCAAATATTGATTTACACCCGAAATATTTCAAACCAATATTTTATCAAAAAAAGATATATAAATGGTGTTTTCTATCCTATCCGACGCGCATAGGTTAGCTATTTTTGTATTTCCCACGTAAAGCTGTGGTGGTTTTTGGATTGTCATGTGATCACTTCACCCAAAATACGCATTCGGTGTACCTTGCTGACTATCGACGTCGCCATTTGTTTCAAAATGCCTGGGCCACCATGAATAGTAAGCTCAGCGATGAGCTAAATATAGAATGATCACTAAATGTAGAATGTATTTTTGTATAGGGATTTCTTCAGCGGATTGTTTTCAGGTCCGGTAAAATTAATTGAAAACTTCCTCCTGGAGGGTTTGAAGTGTAGAGTTTAGTGAAAAGTACACATAAGTGTTACAAAAATCGATCTGTTCATGATTTTACAGAGAAAACCTGCTTGACCCGGCACATCTCCCTTTAAGCACAACTACATGAAATATGATTGTTGGAAACTACCTAGCATCCGCCTTTAGAACTGGCTAATAAAATTTTTATAAATTTACAGAGAAAAGCTGACACAGGTAAACACAGTTCATGCTGTTGAATGCATTGTTGCATGGTTTAAATCTTAGACAAAAAATGAAATATCCCATAATGTTGTAGGTATTGAGGTATGATAATTTCCTGCTGTATATTTACGCTGCTTAAAATAGGCACAAAATCAATATACCATTAAATAAAATCTCAAGATTAAGTTAAAGGTGATATTTTGCATATTTTGAATTATAGCTACATCATTGTTCTATATTCTAATTATCCTTTTCGGTTTTATTGAAAAAAAAAATCATTGAATTTTGTTATGTTTCAAAAACGAGATAAGATGAAACCATTCAATAGTGTCTGTGAGTTTATTTTCAGTTCATGTTGAAAAAGTTTATTTATCCCCCCGCCAAAGGCAAGGGGTATATTAGAAATGCCCTTCGTCCGCCCGTCCAAAACAATTTTATCCGGAGCATAACTCCAACAAAGTGCTCAGGGTGAGCTATTGTGACCGGCCTTTGTCCGTCGTCCGTTGTGCATCAAATTTTTTACTTAAACATCTCCTCTGAAACTGCTCATTGGATTTTGACCAAACTTCACAGAATGGTCCGTAGGTGGTACCCTACCAAAGTTGTTCAGATAGTTCTGATTGGTTGCATAAATAGGTCACAGGGTCAAAAAATAGGTTTTCAAAATGCAATTTTCAAAAATCTGCTTGTCTAAAACTACAAGGCCCAGAGCTTTGATATTTGGTTTATAGCATCATCTAGAGGTTCTCTACCAAGATTGTTCAAAATATGCCCCTGGGGATAAAATTGACCCCGCCCTGGGGGTCACAATTTTACATTGAATTATATAAGGAAAACTTCAAACGAAAGTCTTCTTCTCTTGACCGCTAATAGGAATTTGTCCAAACTCAAAAAGAATGATCCCTGGGTGGTCCCCTAGCAGAATTGTTCAAATGGTTCTGACTGGTTGCATAAGTAGGTCACGGGGTCAAAGATTAGGTTTTCAAAATTCAATTTTAAAAAATCTTCTTGTCTGAAACTACAAGTCCCAGAGCTTTCATATTAATTCGATGTATAACATCATCTAGAGGTCCTCTACCAATATTTGGTGGACAACATTAGTGGTCCTCTGTAAATGGCTCCACTGTGACCTTTGACCTTTTCCTAAGGTGAGCGACCCAGGGCCCTTTGGGCCCTATTGTTAATATTTATGTGGATACATTGCAGTGCTCATGCTGTCTGTTGACATTGTCACCATTTGCGATAATTTTATAAAAAAAATATTTAAGAATTGGTGGCCGCTACTGACAATCTGGAGAACATGCTGGAGGCCCAGACTACAGACAATCTGAAGAACATGAAGGAGGCCCAGACTACAGACAATCTGGACAACACGCTGGAGGCCCAGACTACAGATAATCTGGAGAACATGCTGGAGGCCCAGACTACAGACAATCTGGAGAACATGCAGGAGGCCCAGACTACAGATAATCTGGACGAAATGCTGGAGGCCCAGACTACAGATAATCTGGAGAACATGCAGGAGGCCCAGACTACAGACAATCTGGAGAACACACTGGAGGCCCAGACTACAGACAATCTGGAGAACATGCTGGAGGCAGAGGCTACAGACAATCTGGAGAACATGCAGGAGGCCCAGACTACAGATAATCTGGACGAAATGCTGGAGGCCCAGACTACAGATAATCTGGAGAACATGCAGGAGGCCCAGACTACAGACAATCTGGACAACACACTGGAGGCCCAGACTACAGACAATCTGGAGAACATGCTGGAGGCAGAGGCTACAGACAATCTGGAGAACATGCAGGAGGCCCAGACTACAGATAATCTGGACGAAATGCTGGAAGCCCAGACTACAGATAATCTGGAGAACATGAAGGAGGCCCAGACTACAGATAATCTGGAGAACATGCTGGAGGGCCAGACTACAGATATTCTGGAGAACATGCTGGAGACCCAGACTACAGATAATCTGGAGAACATGCTGGAGGCCCAGACTACAGACAATCTGGAGAACATACAGGAGGCCCAGACTACAGATAATCTGGAGAACCCGCTGGAGACCCAGACTACATATAATCTGGAGAACATGCTGGAGGCCCAGACTACAGACAATCTGGAGAACATGCTGGAGGCCCAGACTACAGACAATCTGGAGTTAATTCTGGAGGCCCAGACTACAGACAATCTGGAAAACGTGCGGGATGCCCAGACTATAGACAATCTGGAGAACATGCTGGAGACCCAGACTACAGACAATCTGGAGAACATGCTGGAGATCCAGACTACAGACAATCTGGACGAAATGCTGGAGATCCAGACTACAGACAATCTGGACGAAATGCTGGAGGTCCAGACTAAAGACAATCTGGAGAACACGCTGGAGGCTCAGACTACAGACAATCTGGAGAACATACTGGAGGCCCAGACTACAGACAATCTGGACGAAATGCTGGAGGCCCAGACTACAGATAATCTGGAGAACATGCTGGAGGCCCAGACTACAGATAATCTGGGCAACATGCTGGAGGCCCAGACTACAGATAATCTGGGCAACATGCTGAAGACACAGATTATGACTGAGGAGCAGGTACACCCCCAGCAAGATACAGGACCAGATCTCCGGTAATAATGTAAGTGTGCAGTTAAGTTAGCCGTGTACTGCAAAAATACCTTTTTATATATATAAACAGCATTGTCATAGGTCTACATACATATATAGGCTCAGGGATCATTTTGAGGCGCGATTTCCGCGATATCTTGCACAAAATGACAGATCTCGCACACAAATTGACTTAATGAGAGAAAATCTCGCACTCAAATCTGCAGCAGTAAAAATTGTAGATTCGCGTCCGAAAAGCAATCGTACCAAGTCATAGACTGATTCAGCAAAACAAGCAACGCTCCTGAAATGTTTCCATTTAACGAACGACTATCGTGTATCGCTTATTCTGGTTTTGGTTGTAGCTTTCCGGAAATGACAAAGAAATGCGTGCGCACATCACCCACCTTTGCAGATCATTGACTTGAAGCGTGCTTGTAACAACGTCGTTCATTGATCAAGAGAGGCTATTTATGTCAACTTCCGGTTGAGGAATACCCTGTCACGTGACTGTGTATTGCGCAACCAAACATCAGGGAATTCCCTTATTTTTAATTATGATGTACACAATCACTTGACGGTGATACCGAAAATAAAGTCGATAAATACACGCAGACGATGGGTTCAACCAAAATATTAGATAGCATGATACAGAACGGTAACATTCGTTTGATTGACTATTTAAGTGATAGGAATACCTATATTGATGATGGTTAGGTTGAATCATGCACACATTTATTTGAAACAAGGTCAAGTCTTTATTTGATTATGTTTCTTATTGATAGTGAGTTTTCTTATCATATTCATAGTGCCTGCGAAGCTATATGAAGTCTAATTTTGTAAATATGTGTGTGTAGTACTGTAATTTGTAACAGTTTATGTACAACATCGTGATTATTTTCACACATTTTAATTCATTAATCAAATTGTGTGTTCATTATCTGTCTTCTGATATATGGTAAAGATGAGTAAAATGTTTCCCCCCGAAAAAAACTTTACCACTCACTTTTTTTCTCCAATACAACAAGCCCAACGTCTTCCCCAAAATCAGCTTATTAACAAACTGTTCTTTTATTTTTATAGAATATATTCAAATAATGAAATTGTATGGTTTTCATAAAATCTCTCATCAACATTTAAAATCTCTCACCAAAATTTGACAAATGAGAGAAATACTCTCACTGAAAACTTGGGCCAAAATGGTCCCTGTAGGCTACTTAAATTATTCATTAGCCTGGCCCTGATGAGCTTGTATACAACATGTATTTCATTATTATGCATGCTGATCAGGACGAACATATCAGAAAGCATTTGCATTTGGTGCTGTTGTCAAGATTAAAGCAAGTTCATGTAATACAAATTGTATTAATGTACATATATAGGAGGTGAACTCCTATTAAATGAATAAAAAGAGCTTATTAGTCACTTTTTAAACACAGTTTTATTGCCAAATATTCAACTTAATGCATGTGCGCGTGTGTGTTCGAACTTTTGTGGCCATCATAAAAAAAAACTGTTATTTACGTTGTAATTTCCATTATATTATTTATTCTTAAATTTTTGTCGAAAGCTTGTTGACAGCCTGCATTTGTACAAAATTAAATCTGACAGAGTAAGTGTAAGATCTAAATGAACAAATCCCAGATAAATACGCAGTTTTGCCCATTTTAGGCCCTGATGAAGGAGATGGCTGTGCGACTTACCAGCCTTAAGTCTATACAGACCAGCTGCAGAGGAGCTGATCAAACAAGCCACTGATTTGCAGGATGGTGATGCGAAAGGTTGGTGCCAGGTTTTTAACTTGTGATACAGTGTTGCAAATGTAGCTAGACATGAGGATAGAGACAGGGAGTTTCTACATGTGTACTTGTATAACCTGCAATCTATAACTAATCATCAGAAATATCTGCAAATTGATATGGTCTATGTCACGCATCAAACTAACATTGTGGACGATGAGATCAAGGTGGATCATGATCAGTTGTGCATCTACATTGTTGGGTCAGAGTCCACATTTGTCACTATTAGGTCATTGATGCCTATCAGATGTCTAATGAAGCATTTCAGAGACTTCCAGAGAATGGTGTGGGCCCTTATAAGTAACCAGACTGTATGGATGCACAGGCTGATCTTGGTCAACACTAGTCGCTGAAGCAATGTTGGTTTTAATCAAAACTTGCCTTATATAAATATGAATCCAACAGGTTGCCCTTATCACATTGCACATCACAATTATTGGCTAATGCTTATTGCAGATATTCCTCATGGCACCAACAAGTTCTGGGATGAACTGCAACAGTTGACACATACGCTGAAGCACATGTCTGACAGGCTTGGCAATCAGGAGCCCACGGTGGAGCCCACGGTGGAGCCCAGCCTCATCCGGGAACAGCAGGAAACACTAGAGGTGAGTGTCCAGTGCTGGCACTGTAGACTCATATATTTTTGTGTTGGTTTAATTTACATGCTCCGATAATTGCACACATTTAAAACCAGAGCTAACATTTAACCTGCGCTTTGTATTTTTATTGGTAAAGGTAAGTGTCTGTGTATGCATTGCGTCCTGTAAAAGTTTGTCCAGAGCATATCTGCAAAAATATTAACATGATTCAAGTCAAACTTGGAGTATAAGTAGTTGGTAATTAGAAGGTGAGCACCTGGGCCTTTCAGTTTCAGTAAAATGATCCTTTGGCAGGGGAAATGGGTGTTTTGTGACCTTTTATGCCCCCGGTAGGGTGGCATATAGTGATCGCACTGTCCGTCTGTCTGTCCTTCCGTCACACTTTGCGTTTAGGTTTCGAAAAATGCTCATACTTCTATGTCCCTTGAGATATAACCTTCATATTTGGTATGCATGTGTATATGGACAAGGCCCTTTCCATGCGGCACAAAAATTTTGACCCCTGGTGACCTGACCTTGAAGTAAGGGTCTGCGTTTAGGTTTCAAAAATCTGCGTTTAGGTTTCGAAAAAATGCTCATAACTTCTATGTCCCTTGAGATATAACCTTCATATTTGGTATGCATGTGTATATGGACAAGGCCTTTCCATACGCACAAAAATTTTGACCCCTGTGACCTTGACCTTGAAGTAAGGGTCTGCGTTTAGGTTTCAAAATCCTGCGTTTAGGTTTCGAAAATGCTCATAACTTCTTTCTCCTTCTATGTCCCTTGAGATATAACCTTCATATTTTGGTATGCATTTGTATATGGACAAGGCTTTTCTATGTGCACAAAATTTTGACCCCTTTGACCCTTGGACCTTGAAGTAAGGGTCTGCGTTTAGGTTTCAAAATCTGCGTTTAGGTTTCGAAAAATGCTCATTACTTCTATGTCCCTTGAGATATAACCTTCATATTTGGTATGCATGTGTATATGGACAAGGCCTTTCCAA
>NC_068365.1:70562711-70624238 GCF_020536995.1 Dreissena polymorpha | reverse complement strand
AGAAAACACACACTCGCGATAAGGGTTTTTTCCTTCTGGTGCAGCTGAAATTTCACATAGTTGATACATGTATGTTGGTTGTTTTATTGTGAACGAAAGAGCAACTGTGACAATTTTAATTTTCAAATTTAATACTTGAAACTTGACTACCAAACAAACTTAGGGACGTCAAAAATAGGGTAAATCGGCTTAGTAAAATCAAACATCTTTTTGTACAACTTGTATTTGTTTTGGTTTACGGAATTAGAGCTACGCCGCATGCCAACAGCGTCCTGTGGAACTCAATGATTGCTCCGATAACTCCAATGACAGTGACTGGCTTCATTTGGTACCAAGGTTGGTTTGACAGCTATTTTTGATATGTGTGTAAGTCATAAGTTTATTTACAGTTAATCGCTGAGTCTTCACGACTACATTTTGTGTAGACATGCCCCTGAGACCTTTCCGGTGAAAATATTTAATGTTGAGCCGAAGTAGGTTAAATTTACCCCGGTTTCCCGGTATTCGTCAAAGAAATTTGATTGACATAGCCGAATGACCAACATGACCTTAATGTGCACTGGTAGACCCCAATCATTTTTGAGCGCATGAGAATTTTAGTGCCGGATGTTAAGCAAAACATCGATTGCAGACAATGCACATAGTTTTTAGTGGTAGTATTCATCAGGATCACTGACCATAAATCCTATAGGAACGCGGAGATAAACAAATGTGGATGTTGACCTCGATAGAATGAATGTAAATATCAAACTGTGCGATATTGTTAGACAAATATATAGTTTTAGGGACGTAACTGAGTGCTGCTAAGGACAGATTGTATATAGTGTTGAATGACTACGTGCATTTGTTTTCTAATAATTTGTTAGACACAGCCATTACTGGCATGTTTATAATCTAGCATGCATATATTATAATAAACATACAGGGTGCAGCCATGACTGATACATTTGTTTCTGTCAAGCAAATAATTCGCCATGAAACAATTGAAACAAGAAATATCTTGTTTTAAAAGATATACGGCGTTGAGAGTTCAATGAATGAGATCAAGGATAGCGAATGTCTTTTCTGTGCAGTTCTTAGCTGCATCACACGCAGTACGGGATGTTACGCGGAGTTTTCGCGGCTATTTTACATTATTACATTTGCTGGTCATAAACCTATAGATACAAAACAGAAAACCAAAAGAAATATGGAAGTGAAGTTAAAACATATGAGTCAACCGGCCACACGCGAAGTATCCGTATTTATAGGCGCGTTCTTCGAACAAATCTGTTTTAGTGGTTTGTCGGGCATTGCTATTTGATTCGATTATTAACAGTATCGAGAATCATCGCGCTCATGCTTTATAAATTAGTCAATATGGTGGAATAATTATTGTTAAATTATTCAAAATAATATGAATCAATAAATTGTTGAAAACACATTAAGAATCTATTATTGGCATGCCATAATTATATTGCTGAATATCTTCATTTAACATATTTCTGGTCTAAAGAAAATTCCAGGTCACCAAGTTCACGGATAGCGTCTTTATTATATAACGATTATTTTACTGGCCGCTGACATTCACACAATGGCCGCGAATTGACCCGATACCTCGCGGGTGAAATGCAATGCATTAAAGTGAGGCCTCGCTTCCACTGCTCTTTATACTTGACAGGAATATGGAATTCAGTACTAAATATGAGAACATAGCCTTTAAGTATAAACGTATTTGCGCAAGCAAGCCTCTGAAAATAAAAGGTGCACGCACAAACTGTATTGATGTCGAGAATTGAGTGTAAAACTGTTCTATCTATTAAGCCTTTTCATTAGAGATAACAATTGTTTCAAGCAGTAAAACAGTGTTACAAAGACGCGGATATGTTTCCAATCTTCTTGTCGTATACTTAAAATCAGCCAATATATATGGAATAAATGAAGTGTATTCCTTCGTACCTTGCCGCGGGAAATTTTATTTGAATTTTATTTGACAACTTACAAAGCGTAGGTAAGGTGAAAAGCTGGCTTAATACAGCTACGCCGAAAAATATTTGACTACGGTGTATGTTTGTTTTCGAAGACAAAATATATATATAGGTTATCCATGCATATTCGTCTCCGTTCCCTATACTTTTCGATGCAGGGGAAGCCAACGCAGGCCATGCTGCGGCTTATCAGTGTCAGTTTACCGCCATGATCAACGGACTGGAGGGCTAAATCCGGGCGTCGTCGCACCAAAATGCTACTGCCAAACTTCCGTTTGGCTTTGTTCAGGTTAATATAACTTGGTCATCAGGGGAACGTGTAAACCGAGTGTTGTATATTGGAGTAAACATTTAAACGTCTAAACTTGGCATTTTTAAGAAACGAATTAACCAATGCATTAACAAAGATATACATGTGTATTAACCTGGATTTGAACCGTGATCGATAAAGTAACGTCGTACTCGGTCAATCAGAAATTTCATTACATTTAGCAAAAGTACGTTAGTATCGAATAAACAATGAATTGTTATACATTTGTTTTATTTCTTTATAATAAACGAAGACGTCTCTTCTTATTAAAGCAACACGTTATATAAAACAGGTTAACGCCAATACAATCGGCTTAATGGTACTTTGATGCAAATAGTCTTAATTATGAATCCATTTGCATGTAAAAAACGTGTATTCATTAGTGAAACGTTTTCTGATACCGGTTACAAATATCCGAATATCGGGTTTTGATAATAACCACATACAAACTAACAATTAAAGTTTAAATTTATGTTGCATTGGGTTTTGCCAGCTGGCACCAAATGCAAACAAAACCATACATTCTGGATGGCCGGATTTGCGGTGGTCACAAACGGCAGGTTACGGCTACGTCCCGAACCCTTCTCTATCGGATGTGTTTATGTCAGTGGCAATGGATTTGCCGGATTTCAATTCGCCCTACGGCTCGTGAGTTAATTTCGCTGCAATCTCATAGTAGAGGTCATTTCCCCAGAGGTAAGACTAATGAAAAGTTCTATATTAAGGATTGTCCCTTTTATAAAGTGGAATAGTTTCTGAAAAGCAATGCATATTTTAGATATTATGTTATTATAAACAAAGCTTACTGCGAAACAAGCGGGTAATAAATTATCAAAAATATTTATAATAAAACAATATTTGATTCGACTATCGTAACGCCGTTACGTGGGCTGTAATGGCAGCAATGATTTTATAAACTGTGGCAAAGAACGGTCGAATTGCTTGGGAGGTGATTTTTATTCGTGTTTATACTGGTCTTATCCAAATTTTCACCTAAATTAATAACAAAGGCTGCAAATATATAAACGTTAGCGTTTAATTGCCTTTTGATTGGGAGATAAGAATTTGACTAAATGCTTTGAAGAGTCCATCCCCGTGACAAGTACGACGTAGCAGACCGCCTCGCTTTGGCAGGAAGGGCTGTGGCCTACGGGGAACAGGGTCTGGATTATCAGGGCCCTTCCCCACCCGGATTACCACAGGAGGATCCGGCGTGACTATCGAGTACGATAACGGCAACAAACCAATCGTGGTCCGGGTCAACCGCGGCTTTGAGGTACACATACATGTATAACAACACCGAAACTATAGAAATATGTTCGTCATAACCATTAACGAAATTACTGTATTAGTGTATGCGTTGGCTTCCAATTAAATATGAACGTCGCGAAATGAAAAATATGCCAAAAAAAAGTTATTTGCCATGCAAATATTTTTAACACAACACAAATGGTGTAGAATGGGTTTAATCATCTTGATTAATTATATATTGTTTAGGTCTTTAAAGCAGTCGTGTTTGTTCTGTTGTACCTAATGTGACAGTTATATTATTTTATCAGCATTGTTCGAAACAATTAGTTGTTTAATTATGTTCTATTATCTTAGATTTGTTGCGGACACGTGGGGGACCACAACTGTACAACGAACCTCTTCGTAGCGGCGCCCATAGTCTCCCATGACGACACAACAGTCACCATCAGTGCGTCCGGGTGCCATGGAAACACCGTTGTCACCTCAGTCAGATACGCGTGGGAAATGAGTCCGTGTAATTTCAAAATGTGCGCCGTTTACGGCCGAGATAGCGACCTCCCAGCGCCGAGCTTCTTGCGAAACAGACCCTTTTAATTGTAATACAACGACAAATTACACAAATGTATAAACATTCTATTATTATTGTTGTTTGTTTATACGTGTCCTCATGTGATTGCTTGATTGCATTGTTAAATCACTTGTACATGCACGTGTACACTTAATAAGCCTGTTAGTATGAGCGACTGACTGGTAATTATTTCAGAGACTGGTCACGATTTCACAAGTTGGATGTTCTTGACCTGGTATAATAAAAGCTATGTCCTGCGTATGATGTTCGATTATAAAAAGTTACATAAGACGAATGATTGGGGATATAATAAACTAGTGATTGTATTAACACGACCAATTATATTTTCCCATAAATTTCAACTAAAACTTTGAGTAAAAATATGTATAAAACGTACCGACGTTGAACAGGACGAAGTATGCCCTGATTTATCAATGGCGTCTCTGGACGACAGATGTTTCGCGGTCCTTATAAGGCATAACGTCATTTCAGTGCCCGGATCGAATAGGGTCCGATTTATTATAATAACCCGCATGCATGATGCATCGACAATCTCCGGAATCCTCACGTGATTCAGAGATATAACCGGTTACATTATATGAGTGATATTTACCCCTTTTTCGGACTGGTGTGTGCTGGTGTGTAGCCTTGAACGGTTGACATCACGTATACGTAAACAGCCTTAAAGGGGCCTTTTCACGTTGAGGTAAATTGACAAAGTTATTAAAAATTGTTTCAGATTCGCAATTTTTCGTTCCAGTTATGATATGTGTGAGGAAACAGTAATACTGAATATTAACCATCCTCTAAAATATCCCTTACATACATGTTTTGACGATTTAAAAACCTGAAATTAAAAATCGTTGCAACGCGAAACGATTGAATAATTTGGAGAGTTCTATTGTTGTCGTTATTTTTTGGGATAATACGAGGATTGCTTATATAAAGTATAAAATACATCACTCATTGTATGAGCGCGAGGGGCCGAGTGGTCTAAGCGATAGACTTTTAATCCAGGGGTCAGTGGTTCGAGCCCAGTTGAGGGTTCTTTAATTGTATTCTTGATCCGATCTTTAAATTTATCAATAAACGACATTTACTGAAAAACCCTTTAATGCAGACCATGCGTGGAAATGCATGTTGAGTCTAGTTGGGTCATTGGCATTGTTACCAAAAAATAGGAAATTTGGTTTCGCTCAATGAATTCATTTTGGGCGAAGGTATTGTGCTGTAATTATATATGTAGGTAGCTTAGATGATGGCCTTGCACTCGAAGTTAAATAAATTCAACTAAATTAATTTGTAAATAGTTGAACATCTAGCGTGTTGGTATTTTTACATTTCCTGTTTTAATTAATAAATTTACAACTTGAAATGTAAATACACATTTAAAAAAAAAAGTAGAATCAAGAAAAAGAATATGCAATATGTTTAGTTAAACAAGTAAACAAAAACACTGAAAACAGAAAAGTGAAAAACAAACGTTACTGCATTACAGCCCGTCAGTTGAAAACAGTAAAAAAACACGTTTTATAAAAAATGTGTGTTGACTACGCAAATGTAACATCGCTGCTGATAAAAATATATTTCTTAGTAATCCTGATTAGGGAGATAGTAAGTGAATAATTGGAATTTAACAAAGATATGCTGTATACAGTATAATGTTCAGATGCTCATGTTCATAACCTGTTTTATTTTCAGATATCTCTGCTACTCGTTTCTTCCCAACTCACGAACACATCCGGGCATCGGCTTCAAGAAATCACCGATTATAGATGTTGTGTTGATGATACAAACGTGGATTCTTCAAAAGACGCCAACACTAATTTCTTGGAATTCCCCAGTATGCAGCATGAGATGTTTAAGGAATTCCCGAAGATGCAGCATGAGATGTTTAAGGAATTCCCCAAGATGCAGCATGAGATGTTTAAACACTTTGAGCATTACTCTTATTATTCAATACGACAATTATTTCTAATTTTAAACCATGCTGCATCAATGCTGTATATAAAATCGGACACGAGTTGTCATTTCATGAAATATGTTTATGAAACGAGCTAAGAAGTAAGTAAGTAAGTAAGTAGTAAGCAGTCTTTCGCGAACGTACTAAATTTATCAATCGTGGTATGAAATGATTACATGCTTTTAAATCAGCAAGGAAAATTCATATTAATGTAAAGTCATGGTTAAACCGGAATGTTGTTTCATAGCGTGAAATCACTTGCCGTATCAAAATCAACGTAAACTTAAGCAATAGGTTTGATCAATTAAAAAAAAGTAGCAAAGAAAACGCTCAAAAAGCTATATTCCATATGTTTAATGCTGTGCGAGCGTTTCAGGCATTTTTCCCCCGAAATATTCAGAATGTTTATTTTTTTATGAATGCTGTTTATAATTGTCTATATACTCAGTATGTCATAAATATGAATTGAATACTCAGTATGTCATAAATATGAATTGAAAAATGAAAATCACTTATTTGTTTTTAACTGCTCAATATTGTTTTTTAATTAAAAAAAATGACAAATCACGGATCAGGAGTGGGGTTTTATGAATGTATGTAAAATATAAAACAACCTAACCATGCATTTATATATTTAACGAGTGCATACGAACAAACGCATGTGTCTACGGTATAACCTTGATAATATCTGTAGATCTATTCGTCGATCTCTTCAATGTAATAACTGACATGAACACGTTAACATAACACATTACATGAACATACAAAGATCTATTTACTTTGAAAAAATCAAACAAAAATACTTACATTATGTAGCTAAGCTTTAACCGTCATACACTTTACTGTACGGAACATATTCTTTCTAACACTACGAATTGCGACGGCAACAATGATATTTCAATGCAACTTAGTAGTACAGTAACGGTAACTTAAGTTAATATTAGTAAACTTTATCTCTAGGTTATGTGCAGAACTAGCTTGTCCTTGCACTCGGAGCCTGTTTGGTCATGGTCAAGATACTGACACTTTAAATTGATAAAACAAGCAAGGTGGACTTAACACAACAGTTTTAGAATTGGTCAGCAGTTTTGGTGTGTGTTTTTTTCAATAAACTATAAACATACACAAAGCATTTAATCTGCCCTTTTCACCACAATTTCCTTTGCTTTTAACGAAAATGGTTCTGATCCAACAATATACGGTTTAGGAATGCCTCTCGTTTCGCAAAATATTCATGTGAACTCCTTTCCCTTACAGCGATCTAGGTCATCGAACGTCCCTATAGGCCTATATGGAATTGATCTTATATGTATAAGCTTAATTGAATTTTTCACTTGTTGAATTGTGCTAAATCGTACACGTTTACCAAGGTTATCAAAAGGTTATCTTATCAAACAAATCAAAGTCTTATACTACTACTGGTCTCTTCATTCCTTCAGAAAATCGAACAGTAACATGATGATCAAATTAGATATTTTGATAGTCACGCTCATACTTGTTGGGAAATGTGGTTCGTATATTAACATTTATAAACTTTTTATTAAAATATCATTGTATATTATGATCAATAGGCCTGTCTTGTTTCAGTAGGTGTAATTTGGGAATTAAAAGTTTGATGCCCTATGATGTATCCTATATGCTTGTTTGCTGTAATCTTTGCGCTTGATTTTTTTTAAAGTTTCGATACGATATGCTTATATTTTGGTAGATAATTTTCTCTGCTCTAAGAAAACAGTTGGCTATATCGTGACATGTTTACAATTAATTTATACCAGTGCAATATATGATCGTAACATAATAAACTGTCAATCAACATCACGTTAAAAAATCATATACCATATTGTGCTGCCGGCTTTTGGATTTAAATGGCTTCCCTCTACGCTTTGCCAACTATTACGAGAGCCACATGTTACTTCAGATGGCTCCAAAACGGGCCAACATCTGGGGACTGGGGACAGTACATCACAGAGTAGATGTATTTATTGACGGTAAAAACGTCTGTTCCGCCACCGTTGATACACACTCACAATGGCGACTGTTGGTTCCAGCAATGCCCAAAGGTTCAGACTTAATTGTTTGTGTTTGGTTGGTTGGTTACTTATTACGGTAGTCAGTAAACCAATTAACACCTTTCTTGAGATAGGAAGTTTACTAGTCCTACGTACACGTACGTTAGATGTAGGAAAAGAAATGCCGCAGATAAGATTTAATGAAGAGTTCTATGTTACCAGACCACATCTATCGTTGAAAGTTTGGCTTATCTTACTGGATAAACATATCACATGACTTTGAAATATACAATGATTGGCTGATACCTAAGCGTGCAAGGTAACACTGCACTAGTTAAGCATGTTAACAAAGGTATTAAAGAGAACTTCTACTAAACAAGAAAAATTATCACAATGACATAAAAAACTTTATGTGTGCATAAACTTGGTTTTATGTATTGTTCCAAAATGCGAGTCATATTGGTCCGATTGAAACTAGTTTGGCATGAAAAAAACAACCAACACAGTATTGAGATTGAAAAAAGGCATTTATTACAAATGCCATAAAAGTGAGGGCATTTAAAACTAGATGCCCTAGATCAATGAATGTAATACAAACAAAATAGTGTATAAAATATGTACATTCATATAAAAACAAAACATAAAGGTAAATGTAAACATACAAGTAATGTACAGAATGCCATAATGGGCGATAGAGAACCGCCACAAGGGTAAACAATGATTACCCACCGAAGGGTAACAATGGTTTCCCTTTGTATGTATGTTATTGAGGCGGAAAAAAGGGCTGAGAATAGAATGGCGCATATTGTTATATTTTAAAGATTGCAAACATTCAATCATTGTTATCTTTGTCATTAAGTAGGAACATACAAATGTGGGGTTTCAACAGTCATGTTACAAGTCATATTTTCCGTTAGTGTATAAGCAAGGGTAAAATAATGTCAGGCGAGGACACTTCAATTTTAATTTTGACGCCAATTTAGTTTTGAAAGATATTTATCTATTTTGGGTTGTTGGATTCACGACTTTCTTTTATTTTCATTTTGTTTTGTCGTTGTTTTTACACTTTCCATATAACCATACAATATGTTGCCCTGTAATACGTTGACATATGTCTATGCTATGTTTCTTTTCTGTATATTTCGCATGCATACCCATGGTTTATTTTGCAAACGGAACCGTCATCCGCCCCTCCTAAACGTCTACTCACATTTTTAAGTTGGAGAACATGTCAACAACCATATCAGAGGCCCAAGCTATCAATGGGATGAGAATTTTCAAGGTGAAGACGTTTGCATCTAATCAAACACAAAGGGAGCCACACATTGGTGGAAGCTGGCAACATCCGGAAAATGGTAGGTAATTAAATAATCTGTCATCAAGTCAAAACTAGAGGAAAAAGTTTGTTGTCATTGTTATAACACATTTGGTATCATGTCCGAAAAGGGAGATAATTAATTTTTCATGCACGCGCAGTAGTCTCCCATTCCAGTTATGGTATTAGCGCTATTACACCGGAAAAAAACACACGCTATTTTATTATATGCTTTGTAAATGGTTTTAAGAACGTTCTACGCTTTTAATCATTAAACACAATATCACTTCAAATATTTATAGAATAAATATTATCTTCATGCACACTTCGTACAACAAATCTTTGTGTTTACTTTTTGAGTAAAAGCGTGACTTTTTATCAGTAGAACGAAATCATTTGTGAACGAATGAGAAATGTTAGTTCGGGATGTCAAGCATAACATCGATCGCAGACAAGGCACATAATTTGCATCGGTAGTATGCATTCAGACTCGCTGTTACTCCCCATAAATGCTACAGGAAAGCGGAGACGAAAAAATATTTAAATATATACCTCCATAGGAAGAATAGCATAATCATACTTAGAGATTTGTTCAGAACAATATATAGGTTTACTGACGTAACTGAGTGTTGCTAAGAAGGGCATGTTGTAGATCCTGTTGAATGACTATAAGTTTTCTAATAACTTTTGGACATATTTATAATTGGCATGTTTGTACTTTCGCATGCATATATTACAATAAACATAATTGGTGCAGCCATGACTGATGTATTCGTTTCTGTAAAGAATTGAATTCACCATTGAACAAAAGAACACAGATTTGACTACGTTTTAGTTTGTTTTCGAAGACAAAAATGTATCTAGGTCCATTCATGCATATTACTCTCCGTTCCCTATACTATGTATCTAGGTCCATTCATGCATATTACTCTCCGTTCCCTATACTATGTATCTAGGTCCATTCATGCATATTACTCTCCGTTCCCTATACTATGTATCTAGGTCCATTCATGCATATTACTCTCCGTTCCATATACTATGTATCTAGGTCCATCCATGCATATTACTCTCCGTTCCCTATACTATGTATCTAGGTCCATCCATGCATATTACTCTCCGTTCCCTATACTATGTATCTAGGTCCATTCATGCATATTACTCTCCGTTCCCTATACTATGTATCTAGGTCCATCCATGCATATTACTCTCCGTTCCCTATACTATGTATCTAGGTCCATTCATGCATATTACTCTCCGTTCCCTATACTATGTATCTAGGTCCATTCATGCATATTACTCTCCGTTCCATATACTATGTATCTAGGTCCATCCATGCATATTAATCTCCGTTCCCTATACTATGTATCTAGGTCCATCCGTGCTATTACTCTCCGTTCCCTATACTATGTATCTAGGTCCATCCATGCATATTACTCTCCGTTCCCTATACTATGTATCTTGGTCCATTCATGCATATTACTCTCCGTTCCCTATATTATGTATCTTGGTCCATTCATGCATATTACTCTCCGTTCCCTATATTATGTATCTTGGTCCATTCATGCATATTACTCTCCGTTCCCTATACTATGAATAATGGTCCATACATGAATATTACTCTCCGTTCCCTATACTATGTATCTAGGTCCATCCATGCATATTACTCTCCGTTCCCTATACTATGTATCTTGGTCCATCCATGCATATTACTCTCCGTTCCCTATACTATGTATCTATGTCCATCCGTGCTATTACTCTCCGTTCCCTATACTATGAATCTTGATCTGTTCATGCATATTACTCTCCGTTCCCTATACTATGTATCTAGGTCCATTCATGCATATTTCTCTCCGTTCCCTATACTATGTATCTAGGTCCATCCATGCATATTACTCTCCGTTCCCTATACTATGTATCTAGGTCCATCCATGCATATTACTCTCCGTTCCTTATACTTTTCCGATACAGGGGAAACCAACGCGCGCTCAGGTCGTGCTGCTGATTATCAATGTCAGTTTGATCAACGACTGGAGGGCTAAATCAAAATCGCATCAAAATGCTACTGCCAAACTTCCATTTGGCTTTGTTCAGGTTAATATAGCTTGGTCATAAGGGGAACATTTGAACAGAGTGTTTTATAGTTTGGAGTATGCATTTCAACGTCTTAACTTGTCATATTTAAGGAAACGAATTTATCAATGCATTTAGAAAGATATATACATGTATTACAAATCAAAAGAAAACTTGCTTTGACCTGGATTCGAAGACTGATAGATAAAGTAACGTCGTACTCGGTCAATCAGATATTCAATTTTACAAATCGAGTTAATGTGTGTAAATGATCCACGTGCAGTCTGTACATTTAACGGCAACAAAACAAACATTCCAAATTCCAAGTTTCGAATAATGTACGCCATATAATTGTCTTTGCAACACAGCTAATTAAAACGTGTGTATTTATAGTACACGTCCAGATTGTTTTTTCGCTCGGTTATAGACGCGAATTCTTTCACGATTTGAATCTGTGATGTACATGAAAGAATGATCAGTCTGGGAACATGTCGCTTTAAATGAAGCAAAACTATCATATGTATCGCATGGGATATGATACATTTTCGTAAACGAAGACTTATCTTCTGATTAAAGCAACATACAATTTGTAATATAAAGTAGGTAAACGCCAGTACAATCGCATTTTATGGTACTCTGATGCTAATAGTCTTATTTAGGAATCAATTTGCATGTAAAATAGTGGTGTCTCGTTCTGATAAAACTGGGCATAATACATGTGCGTAAAGTGTCGTCCCAGATTAGCCTGTGCAGTTCGCACAGGCTAATCAAGGACGACCCTTTCCGCCTAAACTTGATTTTCGTAAGGAGGGACTTCCTTGAAACTAAAAATACCATAAAAGCGGAAAGTGTCGTCCCTGATTAGCCTGTGCGAACTGCACAGGCTAATCTGGGACGACACTTTACGCACATGAATTAAGCCCAGTTTTCTCAGAACAAGACACAGTGTATTGATCAGGTAAACGTTATTTGATACCGGATATGAATATCCGAATATCGGGTTTTGATACTAAACCCGTACAAAATAACGATTAAAGATTAAATTATTTTCTTTTGTGTTTTGCTAGCTGGCACCAGATCTAAATCAAACCATACATTCTGGGTGGCCGGATTTGAGGTGGTGGCAGACGGGTGGTTACGGCTACGTCCCGAACCCTTCTCTACCGGATGTGTTTATGTCAGTTGCAATGGATTTGCCGGATCTCCTTTCGCACTACGGCTCGTAAGTTATCTTCGCTGCAATGTCAATGCCGCATCGGTAGGACTAATGACAAGTTTTATTCTCCTTTATTAAGAATTGTCCTTTTATTACGTGGTACACTTTGTGAACAGAAATTCATATTAATATTTTTTTAAAGATAATATGTCATAATAAACATGGCTCACGGCGAAACATGAGTACAATAACTAATTAAAGATATTTATAATAAAAGTATATAAGAATATTTGATTCGATTGTCGTCACGCCGTCACGTCGGCTGTAAAAGCAGCATTGATTTTTATAAACTATGGCTGGGAACGGTCATATCGCGTGGTTGGTGAGTTTGTATTCGTTTTTATACCTGTCTTCGCCAGATTTTCCCCTAAATTGACGACTATAAGGCAGCACATATAAACGTAATTGTATAATTGCCTTGAGATTATATGATAAGTTTTCGACTAATTCTTTGAAGAAATCATCCCCGTTACATGTACGACATAGCGGAGCGCCTCGCTTTGGCAGGAAGGGCTGTGGCCTACGGTGAACAGGGTCTGGATTTCCAGGGGCCATTCCCAACCCGGATTACCACAGGAGGATCTGGCGTGATTATCGAGTACGATAACGGAAACAAACCCATCGCGGTCCGGGTCAACCACGGCTTTGAGGCAGAAATATAACAACACCGAAACTCAAAAAATATGTTCGTTATAACCAAGAAAGAAACGACTGTGCAAGTCTGTAGGGATAACATGTAGTTTTTAGGTATTAATATAAGCGTTAGCTCCCAATGAAATATGAACGTCAAGAACTGTAGAATATGCCAGAAAATATATTCTGTTATTGGCCATGCATTATATTGCTAACACAGCACAAAAGTTGCAACATTGCTTTAGCAACGGCACGATTAATTAAATTTGGTTTAGGTTTTAAAGCAGTCGTGTTTGTTCTCTTGCACCTCATGTGACAGTTTCAGCCTTGTTCGAAACAATAGGTTGTCTAATTATTTTCTATTATCTTAGATTTGTTGCGGACACGTTGGGGACCACAACTGTACAACGAACCTCTTCGTAGAGGCACCCATAGTCTCCCATGACGACACAACAGTCACCATCAGTGCGTCCGGGTGCCATGGAATTACTGTTGTCACCTCAGTCAGATACGCGTGGGAAATGAGTCCGTGCAACTTTAAAATGTGCGCCGTTTACGGCCGGGATAACGACCTCCCAGCGCCGAGCTTCTTAAGAAACAGACCCTTTAAATTGTAATACAATGACGAATTACACAAATATATTAACATTACATAGTTTTTGTTTTGTGGTATTTGCAGTCGTGTGATTGTTTGTTGAGTTATACAAAAAATCATTAAACATGTTTGCATATGTACACATAGCCTGTTAGAATGAGAGACTGACTACCGGTAGTAATTATTTAAGAGAGTGGTTACGATATCACAAACGATGATGTCTAGTTGGATGTCATGACAAGGTATGAAAAACGATTTCATGCTTGAGATCTTAGATTAAAACAATTTGAATAAGACAAATGACTGTGGATATGATCAACTAGTGATTGTAAAAACACGACCTTACTCCAATTAAAAAATCACATTTCCACATTAATTTCAACTAAAACTTTTTGTAAAATTATTTTTAAAACTTCCCGACCTTGAACATGACTAAGTATGCAATGATTTATCAATGGCATCTTTGAATGAGAGATATTTCGCGGTCTTGTTATGGCATCGCGTCCTTTCAAAGCCGGATCGAGTGGTGTCCGAAACTTTTATATAACCGCAATCTTGGTACATCGACTATCCCCGGAATTCCGCAATCTTGATACATCGACTATCTCCGGAATTCTCCGCTGATCCAGAATGATACTTCTGTTGACATAATATGAGTGATATTTAACCCTCTCCAAACTGGTGTTTACTGGTGTGTAGCCTTTAACGGTTGACATCACAAAAATTTCTGTAAACAGGATCTGATTAAAGGCTTTTGTACACGTAATGCATTTTTTATTTGTTGATATAAACCCATATATATATGATTTTATCATAGGAATTTCAATATTTGCCCACAATATTAACAATTTAAGTATTTGGTGATATTAAATTAATAATTGTCATTTAATTCCGCGATCAGGAAGTGGTAACCGTGTCCGACTCGGAGTCAATAATGTTGTTTTTTGACACAAACCTGCTGGTACAGCGATTGGGAATTATTTGATAATAATAAGCGCCAGAATGCATAAAGTAATAATTTTACGTAAATAATATAGCAATAATTGGGGTTGCCTATGAAAATATTGAACTACAACGTACACTACCCATTCCTTGTTCTCATCGGTTGGGATCAGCCCATGAGTTTTAATGTGAAAATACTGAGCTCAGGCCGGGGATTGAAACCATGACCGCCAGAGTGGTAGTCAGACACTTTTACCACGTCACTAAGAGCTAGCCCAACAGTTAGGCAGTATCTCATCCTAGTCTCATTTATTAGACACGCAAAGAATTTAGAGTTACTTTTTATATGGGCTAAATTCTTTGGAACGTCTCATCGTTGAAGGACCTTTTATGTGTTGGAAACCAGAAAGTTTAAATTTTTATTAATTTGCGTAAAATTGGCAAATAACATTACCAACTCATTCAGTTTTAATTCAGAAGTCCATTTTTACCTTAAATATCGTCGATTCGAAGTTAGAAAGGCATAAATTCTTCAGTTCAACTTCTGCTTAAATCGTAAACAATTACTGACCTGTAGCCATGTCATGAAACTGATGAATATGAACCAATCAGAAGAAGGCATTACAGAGTAACGTGTACGCATAATTTTATTTAACATGAGCTTTTAACACTGACTTTTACCTAACTAGATCTAGTATGCTAATCTTTGTCAATTTAATAAAAATATGTTCAAAACAGATATAGTGCAGTTTCTATTCACTGTTCTAAGTTTCAGCAAGTTTTTATGCATGTCTTTTTCGCACCTCTGTCTGTGTTGTTACTTACATTCTACGTTACATAGGACGGTATACTGTACGATCTGTATCAATATTATTTATGTACAGTATAAAAATAAAAGATGTAATTTATTTCAGAACTTTTTAATTGTCAATTTAGAAAAAAAACAATGCTAAATTAATCCAGAAAAGTATAACATTGGTTTACTATGTAACGCTCTGCACCACAACAGACGAACGCAAACTGTATTTTACGCTGTTTATTCTTCCACTTTAAACCAGATGCTTTACATCGAGGTCGTGTTATTGATTTATATCTACACAGCGAACGAATCGAGAGATATTGAAAAATTGAATAGTGGTTGGATTAAAATTGCTCAGGCGTGCAAAATTCAAAGTGTCATTACATAATTTTTACGGAACATTATTGAGAAATGAATTATCTACACAGGTATGTAAATATTATTTCAATCCGTTGATATTTAGTGTCTTATATCGGGGCTTGAATGTTGCGCACAAAATTCTTGCGCAACAATATAGTCTCAATAAAAAGGGCGCGAAAATTATGCAGCATGTATACATCGCGTCATGTGCATAGAAAGCGTGGGTGTATTGAGCGTTGTATTATCAAGCACACACCACGTCAAGCAATTTACGCATGTTCAGTGGCAATATTTCATCAAATCTATAAGTAGTCACTTATGCCAAAATTGATTTGATACTTAAGAAAACTGGCAACGTTTGTTGTAAAAGAAATTATTAAGCACTTTTATCGTCAAGTTTTACCAGAAAGTGCTTTTAAAAATGGGATTATTGGGTAATGAATAGAAACTCAAAAAGTAGTATAAAGGATGCAGTGAAAGAGTCGGGTTGATACAGATGTATTGGGGAATCGTTTGAGCCGGGATTTTACTATCTTTGCGGGAAAGTTTAAAAACAAAAGAAAATGTCTTTATAAATGACATTATAGCTGGGGGGGTTCTTTAAGAGTCATAGCGCACCAAATGAAGTCTTTTGACGCTGTTTTTCTTGGAGTTTTAACGCACCACAGAACATCAATTTACGTGAAATTATAAAAAAAATCTACTAAGGGAGGGGACACCCCTCCCGAAGCCACCATTATAAGCCCTGGGGCGCTTGCAAAAAATCCTGTGGAAAGCACTTATATCTATTACGCCATGGCAACCTCTGTTGTTGTTTTTTTCAAGATAGTTGAAAGTAAAATGCATGTACTTAAATAGAGCATTAAAACCATGAGGATGGTTTTAATAGAGTGTATTTAAGTACATGAAGTTCACTTTCCACTATTGATCTTTTTTAAACAGTAAGTTGTGCCATAAATTTGAATGGTTGTCAAATTACCCATTTTCAGATGTTTTGATGATTAGGAATTAAATCTTGAGAAATGGTTTTTATAGAGCGTACATGCCTTTTAGTAAATGCCACTCTCTTGAAGTTGTGCCTATTATTGTTTAAGAAAAACTGACACTTCTTCCTTTGTGAATTGCAATCAAATAGGTTTTGTATAAGAATCTGGACAAAGTTTTCTAAATTGGCATCTATTTTGCATTTAAAAAGATACAATAGAATTTTGGTTGACCAACTTATAAAATACAACAAAATACCATACCATTCTTTCAAGGTCATCATGGCCACCAGCACCCCAAACACAGAGTACGTCTGTACGCTGAGTGAAGCCAGGATCAAGCAAGCTGAAGAAGAACTCAATGAGAAACCACAATGGCGCAGTAGGGACATTCAAGCACTCAGGGATATGGTCCTCAAAAAACCAGGTACAATTTCAGCCATTATTTTGGTTCTTTATAAGGTACCCGTAAAAGGCATATTCCCAATTAAGGTAAAATTACACATTTCGGAATTGCTGCCCAAAAAATTCCCTAAAGGATTATTTTGTTCCAAAAGTGCGTTATCCACAAATAAACAAATAAAATGTTCACCGAAACTTCATATTTCAGCAAAAAGGCATGTGAATGAACATTTGGACATCTTTGTGCAATTAAATACCAAGCAATTAAAAGACCCAATATTACCGTAAAAACGCAGTCATAAGTCGAGATTTTTTACCTCCAAAATTTGATTGAAAAACCGGTATCGACTTATGAGGTGGTCCATTAAAAAAATAATGAAATTCCATGAAAAAAATAATGAAATTCAACGAAGATTGATCCCCGCGGCAATAGTTGTTGTTGTTGTATAAAAAAATCGTTGATTTACGACTAACAAAACGTCGTATTTTTACTGATACTTACCAATTAATATAATCACAGTTTGCAATTACTCTTGTTTTTATTTTGATAATTTAATCCAAAGTCTTCATGTAAGCAGGTGTTGTTTTTTTACTGTTCATGTAAACAAAGAATCAAGGACATCATTTATAGTCTCACGAAAATTCGCAATATGTGTGAATCGACAGTTTGACGTCATCAAAGGAAAGCCCTTTCTTGTCAATTTCAAGAATTTGCTTAGCTTTAAGTCCAATTTCATAGTTTTATAGTTTATCACTGTAGTTTTTCCCACTTTGCTCGGTACTAATACTTTTCCATGACTTACTTGACTTATTCCCTTGAGCTCCTTTTGGAGCATAGGGCCTCAGCAACAGTCCTCCAGCGTACTCTGTTTTGGGCTGCTTTCTTTAGCTCTCCCCATGACATTTTACAGTTCTTTATTTCTTCCTCACAGGATTGCCTCCATGTGGTCTTAGGACGTCCGACACGTCTTTTGCCCTGGGGATTCCACTGTAATGCCTGCCGGGTGATGTCTTCTGGAGGTTTTCGCAAGGTGTGACCTCCATTTCCGCCATGCAATCTGTTGTCCGATGGGATCCTGATTTGCCTGTTTCCATATGTCGGTGTTCTTGACTTTGTCTGTCCATCTGACCTTAAGGATGTTTCGGAGGCACCTGTTAATGAAGACTTGAATTTTGTTGGTCAGAGTGTTAGTGACTCTCCAGGTCTCAGAGCCGTAGAGCAGGACAGACTTGACGTTGCTGTTAAAAATCCGGAGTTTAGTGTGGATAGATAGAGATGTTGCTTTCCTGACTGGCCTTAGAATGTTGAAGGTATATCTGGCTTTTCCAAGTCTAGCCTTGATGTTGTTATCAGAACCAACTGTTGCTGACACAACGCTGCCAAGGTAGGTGAAGGAGTCCACCTCCTTGAGCTCTTTGTCACCCCTCTGCTGTTTCTTGTTCACGACCATGGTCTCTGTCTTTTCGAGGTTAATTTGCAGTCCAGTTTTTGCTGCTTCTCTGGCAAGGTTGTCTGTTTTTTGCTGCATGTGTTGGAAGCATTGGGACATCAGGCACAAGTCAACTCCAAAGTCGAGATCCTCCAAGGTCTGTGTTAGGGTCTTTCCTGTTTTGGTTGTCTCCCGCATGACCCAATCCACCACAAGCAGGAAGATCATCGGTGACAGCATGCATCCTTGGCGGACTCCTGTAGTTACCTCAAAGTCCTCTGTCAGTTTTCCATTGTGGATCACCTGGCCCACATACACTTACTATAGGTGTCTACAAAGCAAAGAAATTGCAACAAAATGGGTGGCAATTAGTTTTTTTGTCATGAAAAAGAATTATAAAGTCACTGCTCACATAAGGTGGCCCGGTCTTCTCCATTTGGTTTCCATGTTTTCAAAACATGGTCATCAAAAACGCAAATTTCTCCACAATAAATAGTTTTCTGGAGAAACCCTGCTGAGAGGTTATGACAGACATGTGTAAGTTTGTACAAATCCTTTAATTATTGTAAGGGCTTGCAAATTAAAGCAGATTTTCTCCCCTTAATGCCTGAACATGGCCCATTCTGCCAGATCTTCTACTTCAAGGAGCCACATTCTGCTCATTTTTAAAGAAAATTTGTCAGGATTTTTTCTACATGTAGGCCAATACCTTTGTTATCAATGTTAATTCACAGTTGTTTCAAATTGGACTTATTTTTTTTTTCAATTTACTTACCATATGTAAGTTCATTCGAAAATACACCGTGCTGCTCGATTGGTATTACGCTGCTCACCAGGCATCAGTTTTCCTGGGGTGGTGCAGCTTATCCAGAGGAATTTGATGGGAGTGTGAACATTATTTGCTATTCTTTAGAACAGTTCTCACTGTCTTCATTTAGGGGAAATGTTTACATGTAATTAAAACTGTCCACTTTTAAGATTTATAGGGACTTGTTCATTTTTTTGCAAATGACAATTATCTTTTCTATTGTCAATTTCGTATTAGAATACACAATTACTTTGTTGACCTGTTAATTATTTAAATGCATATTTAACAAATTAAAATTACTATTAGATGAAACACCATGACTTTGAGCAAGGCAAAGCATTTGGTGTCAATAGCACTGACTCTAATTGTGTACCAGTTGTGTTTTTTTTTCAAGCCAAGTTCAATCTTTTATTCCTCATAATTTTATCTTTTTTAATGGTCAGTATGTTTCTATCAACAGACCAATTTTCCCAGCTGCATCCACAGCAAAGATTAATATTTTTCAGAGCTAAAAATCAGAACAGATGACGCCTTTCTGCTGCGATTTTTACGTGCAAAAAAGTTCGATTACGATCGAGCATTTAACCTACTCGTCAGACACTACGAGATGAAAGCTGATGAGAAAAACAAGTCACTGTTCTTGAACCTACGACCGGCAAGCATTAAACATGTCCTGGAAGCTGGTGTAACTGGTGTTTTGCCACACAGAGACAAATTAGGGCGGCGGGTTATTATGTTCAGACCGGGTAAGTTATTATTTTATGAAAACGGTCTAAATATGACCACCAGTATCAATGATTTTTTTAACTAAAACGTATAAATACATGTAGTTAATTATTTTATATTCTTTGGTATATCAAGGATAGTAAGATTAAATGTACATATAAATTATAATTAATTATTTCTTCTTTTTTTTTTGCTGTATTTTATGTGGTATCAAGGATAGTAAGGTTAAATGTACATATAATTATTTTATATTATTTGCTGTATTTCATGTGGTTTCAAGGATAGTAAGGTTAAATGTACATATAATTCATTATTTTATATTTTTTGCTGTTTTTCATGTGGTATCAATAATATTAGTGTTAAATGTACATATGATTAATTATTTTATATTCTTTGCTGCATGTATATTTTAGATTTATTAATAATCATTTGCCTTATATAAAGGACATACGGTTGATAATGCTAATTTCTCTCGTATAATGTGTCTAGTATTCAATAGTTAAGCTTAAACCTATTTATTTAAGCTTGATTGCATTGAAAGCCTAAGCCTTATTTAAATGCTCCTGAGTCTGTTTTCTGGGTGGAACCAGTTTTCTTTGTTGGTGATCTAATGGACGCTCCCACAGTGGGGATCATACCATTGACCTCCCCATGGCTAAGGGGACACCATATGCACTAGGCCGCGAAGACATCAAATTTTAGTAGTTGTATTTGTATCTGTTTTAGGGAGATGGGACTTAAGTAGTTGTATTTGTATCTGTTTTAGGGAGATGGGACTTTAGTAGTTGTATTTTTATCTGTTTTAGGGAGATGGGACTTTAGTAGTTGTATTTGTATCTGTTTTAGGGAGATGGGACTTTAGTAGTTGTATTTGTATCTGTTTTAGGGAGATGGGACTTTAGTAGTTGTATTTGTATCTGTTTCAGGGAGATGGGACTTTAGTAGTTGTATTTGTATCTGTTTCAGGGAGATGGGACCCTTCGAAGTATCCTATTGATGACATCTTCAGAACAAACTTTTTAACCCTGACAACACTTTTGGAGGTACATACACTTAATTTTTTTATTTTGCAACTTAAGCTATACTGGTTCTTTTTATTATTCCCCCAAAGGAGGGCATATAGTGATCGCACCGTCTGACTGTCTGTCCGTCACACTTTGTGTTTAGGTTTCGAAAAATGCTCATAACTTCTATGTCGTTTCAGATGTAACATTCATATTTGGTATGCTGGGGATATGGACAAGGCCTTTCCATACGCACACCAATTTTGACCCCTTTGACCTTGACCTTGAACTAAGGGTCCGCGTTTAGGTTTCGAAATATGCGTTTAGGTTTCGAAAAATGCTCATTACTTCTATCAAAGCGTTTATCGGGGGCATATGTCATTCTATGGAGAAAATGCTGTTCATACAATTGTTTTGAATGAATGTAATATTAGTGAAAAATATTGATTCATAAGTTTGTTTTGAATTTTAAATTATTATTAGTAAATAATATTTTAAAGTGAACATTTTGCCTGATCTTACAGAGTTAGCCAAAGAAAAATAAGTACACATGTGTAAACTATTATTGAAGTGGATATGAGATGTTATTTGCAAAGCACTTTATATGTTTGTAAACAGGTTTGCAATTTACACAGTCACATAGTTTAAATAAACAAATTCAGCAAATAAAAACACAAGGCTTATAGAGGAACCAGCATTATTTCATGCCGTTTTCACTATGAATTAGGAAGCCATGATATGATAAAAACAAATAATGTTAATTGGGTTTTGTATACAGATAATGCCAGCCTCACTCAGCCTCACTCAGATCTGTTCTTATTTCAAAGTCATCTTTAGCAACAATCGCCTAAAACCTTTTTACTTGTTTTCATGGCATCATTAGATGTTTATCGTGTTTGTGCCTTTATTGTTATTGTGTTTTAAAATTAAGACGGTATTTGGAGTAAATTTTATTTAAAAAAAAACACAATTCATTTTGTAAAAAAACAACAGGATAGTCGTTCAGGTATTCTGACCTGATATATTTTCACTACTAACATAGTATTCTCTTTTGTTTACCGCCACCCTCTGCAGGAAGATCTAACCCAGGTTACAGGAGTGATTATGTTCATAGATATGTCAAATATTGGTCTCAGTCATGCCACGTGCGTGTCTCCATTCTATGCAAAGAAGATATCGAGTCTTATGCAGGTTTAAAAGCTGTTGTCTTGCTAAGTCAAAATAATATTGTTAACACAGTAGCTCTTGTCGTGCTAAGTCAAAATAATATTGTTAACACAGTAGCTCTTGTCTTGCTAAGTCAAAATAATATTGTTAACACAGTGGCTCTTGTCGTGCTAAGTCAAAATAATATTGTTAACACAGTAGCTCTTGTCGTGCAAAGTCAAAATAATGTTGTGAACACAGTAGCTCTTGTCGTGCAAAGTCAAAATAATATTGTGAACACAGTAGCTCTTGTCTTGCAAAGTCAAAATAATATTGTGAACACAGTAGCTCTTGTCTTGCAAAGTCAAAATAATGTTGTGAACACAGTAGTGTGGAAATTCTTGTCTGATATATGCAGGTTTAAAAGCTGTTGTCTTGCTAAGTCAAAATAATATTGTTAACACAGTAGCTCTTGTCGTGCTAAGTCAAAATAATATTGTTAACACAGTAGCTCTTGTCGTGCAAAGTCAAAATAATGTTGTGAACACAGTAGCTCTTGTCGTGCAAAGTCAAAATAATATTGTGAACACAGTAGCTCTTGTCTTGCAAAGTCAAAATAATATTGTTAACACAGTAGCTCTTGTCGTGCAAAGTCAAAATAATGTTGTGAACACAGTAGCTCTTGTCGTGCAAAGTCAAAATAATATTGTGAACACAGTAGCTCTTGTCTTGCAAAGTCAAAATAATATTGTGAACACAGTAGCTCTTGTCTTGCAAAGTCAAAATAATGTTGTGAACACAGTAGTGTGGAAATTCTTGTCTGATATTTTACTATCAGATTAGTAGACATATTCTTTGAAGTTTTCTAACGATGTGTATGTTATTGTTCAGAGTGATGTGAATGATATTTTATATGTCACCATACACGCAACTTACAATAACGCATGATTTGTAATATGCACTTTGTGCAAAATGCAAATACTATTAGCAACAGCACTTTTTGTCTTGTGGTTTGAGTTTTGTGGATGAAAAGAATTGTCCATTGCAGTTTAGGTGTGCATATTTTAAAATTTCCACACTCCAAATGTATGTTTAGTTGTTTCGTCATCTTGTCACATTCGTGACTTTTTTGGTATTTGTTTGGCTCACCTTGACACAAAGTAAGACCATATGCTTCTAATGCTTCAAGTTGCAATAGCAATAGGATTCAACACTGCTCTTTCACTCTGAGGGCCTGGGGCGTGTGTCCCAACAGTTTCACTGCCTATGGGCCGCCAGGTTGTTAATTCAGCACTTTATGGCAAAGGCCAACATCCGTTTTCCTGCCCTTGTGCTATACACGGTTAATTAATTTTCTGGAAGGCTAATTTATTATGCCCCCCTTCGAAAAAGAGGGGGTTTATTGTTTTGCACGTCGGTCGGTCCGTCGGTCGGTATGCCACTAGATGGTTTCTGGATGATAACTCAAGAACGCTTAGTCCTAGGATCATGAAACTTCATAGGTACATTGATTATGACTGGCAGATGACCCCTATTGATTTTCAGGTCACTAGGTCAAAGGTCAAGGTCACAGTGACTCAAAACAGTAAAATGGTTTCCGGATGATAACTCAAGAATGCTTACGCCTAGGATCATGAAACTTCGTTAGGTACATTGATCATGACTGGCAGATGACCCCTATTGATTTTAAGGTCACTAGGTCAAAGGTCAAGGTTATAGTGACAAAAAACGTATTCACACAATGTCTGCCACTACAACTGACTGCCCATTTGGGGGGCATGCGTGATTACAAACAGTCCTTGTTATTTTATGCTCTTTTCACCGTTTATTCACATTGTAAAATAGTTTAACTTAAGAAATCAGCTGGAATAATGACGTCATTTCGTCAAAAAATGAGTCATTTCACAGTTATATAACTAGTGTAATAACACACGTGTAATAAACAAAATTAAGCATTACGTTATTTCACTCCTGGAGCGTAGGTCATGTTATGAAAGTTCATAGTATAACTGATCTGTTTATTTGATTATTGGTGTTCGCCATTCAGCTGTCCCATATAGAGTTGGGGTTGGGAACTTATAATTAATGTCCGCATGCTGAGTTTTTCACTTCATTAACCGAAACAATTGTGTATTTTCAGTTTTAAAATCTTTAAACATAGCAATTTATTCGATGGAACCTTAAGTTACAGAGGCAACACCTACCTATCACCACTTGTTTGTTTGCTCATGCACATTGCAGCATATAACAACCATATGTTCAGTCATCAAGGTCTACCATTTTCAATGATGAATCCAACTTTAGCCCCATGTTACGTTGCTGTGTATCAAACACAGGAAGAAGACACACAGGTTGCTGGGGTAATCATGTGTTTGGATCTAAACGGAATGGGCTTCTCACACGCCAAAACTATATCGCCATTTTATGCTAAACGGATTTCAAGCATTTTACAGGTAACGCCAGTGAGCGGAATTTTGTTTTGGCTGACCATATATGGACCTGGCGTTATGTTACTCAGTCTTTCTCTATATACCCTATAACTCAATCATTACGGTTTGGACCATGATGACCTAGCAGGTGATTCGCAAAAGATCACAGACATATGCATACAATCTTAAGCTCATCTGAGCCCAACGTTTTCATATTGAGCTTTTGTGATAGTCTGTTGTCCTCGTTCTTTTTTTTGTCGTGCGTTGTCAACATTTGCATTTATGAACACTCTAGAGGCAGAATGTATGGCCCATTCCTTATTATACTTGGTAAGAAGAGATCAGCAGAATTTGCAATTTATGGCCCAATCTTCATGAAACTTTGTCAGAAGATTTCCCCCACTTATAGCTCAGTAGAGTTTGAAACTGTGTCATGTGGGGCAAACAACTGAGTTATTAGGTTAACTCTTTCAGTGCGGGAACCGAATTTTCAAGGACTTTGCAAACAGTTTGGATAAAGATGAGACGCCACATAATGTGGTGTCTCATCAGGATCCAAACTGTTTGCTATACTGATAGTATTCTTTGAAAAAAAAAATCGAAGAAAATGCTAATTTTATCTTTGAAAAAAAAATCGAAGAAAATGCTAATTTTAGAAATTAAGCAGACAACATTTTAGCAGATGACAAATTTCCCAGCATGCAAAGGGTTAAATAAAAGCAAAAGCATGTGGGCAATATTAAAATGTCACTTTTATTGCCTACTGTTCATGAAATTTGATAAAAACATAAGTTCCAATCATATCTTGGCCAAGTTAATCACTGGGTCAGTTCATGCAAACATTTGTCTTAACCCTTTGCATGCTGGGTAATTTGTCATATGCTAAAATGTCGTCTGCTGAATTTCTAAAAATTAGCATTTTCTTTGATTTTTTTCAAAGAATACTATCAGAATAGCAAACAGTTTGGATCCAGATGAGACGCCACGTTCTGTGGCGTCTCATCTGGATCCAAACTGTTTGCAAAGGCCTTCAAAATTCGGTTCCAGCACTGTAAGGGTTAAAGATATACGGAATGAGATCAAAACTGTGTCCTGTGTAGTCAAAAACTAGGTCATTCGGTCAAATTAGAGAAAACGCGTTTCTGAACAGCGTAGATTTCACATTTGTTTGCGCAGTTTTTATGAACCATGTTCTGAACATTTATTCTAATGATTAATTTAACCCTTTGAGCGCTGGAACCGGATTTTGAAGGCCTTTGCAAACAGTTTGGATCCAGATGAGACGCCACAGAACGTGGTGTCTCATCAGGATCCAAACTGTTTGCTATTCTGATAGTATGCTATGAAAAAAATCAAAGAAAATGCTAATTTTAGAAATTCAGCAGACGACATTTTAGCAGACAACAAATTTCCCAGCATGCAAAGGGTTAAGCAAGGTTTGGTACTTTTCCAATAAAAAACCTTAATGTCATGAGGCTGTGAATTTTCCTGATATTGTTTATGTAGTGAACAGTTTGCGCACTCTCGCAGTCACATTCAAAAAGGCTATTGTGATTCTTGAACAAAACATATAAACATTGTATATATCTAGGTTGGCTTTAAAAATGATTTTGGTATGTTGAAAAACATTGCTGTTGGGGCAGTTTTCCATATAAACCTATTTTGAAACCTTGCAAACAATCCCTTCTTCTCTACCTGGTTTCTCAGGTGAGTGCCTTTACTAATATTTTACAGGATTGTTTATACTATTTAAGCGCATGTCAAATTAAAATTACCAAAAGTGTGTCATCAGTAATAGCCTTAATGGATCGTTGTCTTTGCCAGTCTTCGATGCAAATTCCCACTTAAAGCAGTTTGGTCAGTTTTTTTATCAAAAGGCTGTAATTTAATTAAAAGACTGTAAATTTATATCGAAAGTTTTCCCCTTAAATCTGGCCCCGTGTTCACAAAACATTATTTGCAATCGAAAATCGATTTTGCTTGTCATTGAAAATGGATTTCCATTGTAGTTGATAGGCAAAAATGAAAATCGATGTCAGTTAAAATCGATTTTTGATTGCAAAATCGTTTTGTGAACACGGGGCCTGGCTGTACAGGGTGCAGGATCAAGCAGATTCATAGAGGTTTTCACACGGGCTGGACAGAATGTAAACACACCATGAAGACTTTATTGTGGCACATATCTCAAGTTATTGAAATAAATTTGCAAAATCTTTAGTCCATAGAAGTTTTTCTTGCATTTTGTGCCGATATGTTGAGTTTTAAAAATAAATCATTGAATGCATTTCAAATCTTTGCCAAAATTTCATGTTGCGTGCAGCATAAACGTGAATATGAATGTGTTACACATCAAATTTTTGGCCAAAGATACAGGTTTATTTAATAACGTAATTCTGATGTACATGTATTTAACATTGCCATAAGCAGCATAAAAACGGTCTTTTATACTCTAGTTAAAATTATTAAGAAACATTGTATTAGAAGTTATTTGAAGAAAATCACCTTATTCCGGTGTTTCATCCATTAACGTTCAATTGTGAACCCCACAAAGTCACATGATCCTGCTCCCTGTATGTCACATGCCTGTTTTGTGTTGTGTTGCTACCGTTGGGAATGTTAACATTTAGAATATATTTTTTTTAATCAAGGCATCAATAGTCAAGTACAAACATTAAATTTGGGACTTAATAAGTAATAAGCAAGATTTGATTCTAATAATATCTCAGTTTAGTAACTTAATTTTACATCAGACCCAATTTCGTTGCAATAAACATGGCTAGTGAGAAAGAGTAGTGTGTTTTCATTTTGATTTTTGATGTTGTTCTGTAGAATACAAAATGTATGTTTATGTTGCAAAATATGCCTTTTGCTAGTGTTTTTTGTTCAAACCAGGCTTTCGAGGAAGCTGAAACTCATGGTTATTAGTCCCCTACCGGTTTCACTGGAGAAGACTTATGGTTTTGTCTCTGTCCGTCCGTCACACTTTTCTGGATCCTGTGATAACTTTAAAAGTTCTTACTATTTTTTCATGAAACTTGGAAAATGGATAAATGGAAATATGGACATTATGCACGTCATTTCATTTTGTTCCTACGTCAAAAATTATGGTTGCTATGGCAACAAATAGACTACAAATACTGCTGAAAATGGTGGTTTTTCTGGATCCTGCAATAACTTTTAAAGTTCTTGATATTTTTTTTATGAAACTTGAAACATGGATATATAGCAATTTGGACATTATGCACGTCATTTCATTTTGTTCCGACTTCAAAAATTCTGGTTGCTATGGCAACAAATAGACTAGAAATACTGCTGAAAATGGTGGTTTTCTGGATCTGCAATAACTTTTAAAGTTTTTAATATTTTTACATGAAACTTGAAACATGGATACATGGCAATATGGACATTATGCACGTCATTTCATTTTGTTCCTAAATAAAAAAATTTGGTCGCTATGGCAACAAATATATTTAAAAAAAATATGGAATTTCTGACAATGGTGGAGCCGGTAGGGGACTTAAATTGCTTGACAATAGTCTTGTTAAATTTGGGGTAGTAAATATAAATCTTAAACTTCGAAAACCTGGTATCGTTGCGTTGCAAAGCATCACCTTTGTAATCAAACCTTGGGGAGCATCACCTTTGTAATCAAACCTTGGGGAGCATCACCTTTGTAATCAAACCTTGTGAAAATCTTATAAGGAACTTCACGTAAACGAAATCTGGATCATATCAACAGTTTCTGGCAGTCAATATCTGGATCATATCAACAGTTTCTGGAAGTCAATATCTGGATCATATCAACAGTTTCTGGGAGTCAATATCTGGATCATATCAACAGTTTCTGGGAGTCAATATAGTTTAATTACATTTTATTTTCGTATTTTCCCCTTGGAGGTCTTCGACATCTGCGGCAAACGGGATCCTTAACATACATTCATTGGAAACATCTAAAAGCGACTTTGGTGTATGATATGAACTTTTAGTTTTCAGTTGATTGTTTTTAATTATTCAAAGGAGGAAGAGGAGATCCAAATTTGCGGCATTATTCTCTTAGCTGATCTAAAACACATGGGATGGAAACAGACAAAGAAAATAAAACCTTTTTATGCCAAAAAGATGTTCAAGGCGATGGAGGTATTGGTATTTTAATCTCGCTCTGTGAAAAGAGGGTTTGATGCATGTGCGTAAATTGCGCAGTCTGCACAGGCTAATCAGTGACGACACTTTCCGCTTTTATGATATATTTTGTTTAAAGAAATTATTTTTTAGCAAAAATCTAGATTACTAGTATGCGGAAATTGTCGTCCCTGGTTAGCTTCTGCAGAATACACATGCTAATCTGGGACAACACTTCAAGCATTAACTCTTTCAGTGCTGGAACCGAATTTGAAGGTCTTTGCAAACAGTTTGGATCCAGATGAGAAGCCAGAGAATGTGGTGTCTCATCAGGATCCAAACTGTTTGCTATTCTGATAGTATTCTTTGGAAAAAAATCTAATAAAATGCTAATTTTAGAAATTCAGCAGACGACATTTTAGCAGACGACAAATTTCCCAGCATGCAAAGGGTTAAACCCCCTTTTCTCAGATCGCGACCCATATTATTTATTCCTTAATTGTAAAATACTGTATACTCTATATTAGCACCACACATAATGCATACTTAATATTAGTGTTGAATTATATATAGCTGCTGATTTGTTTCTCACAAAGTCCACAGGTTAACTAGGCATTAAGGGATTATAATGCATGTTTTAGATGTTTATGACAGTTTTATGTCTATTTCTGACTTTACATCAACAGTCTTTGCACATAAGCTTTAGTTGTAGTTCGTAATTTGCACGATTGATTGCACCAAATGTATATACATGCCTTTTTGCACGTATATACTGATACTAAGCATCTTTTATATACTTTTGCCTTAATCATCCTTTATTCTAAGCTGCTTGTTGCTAGTTTATCCTTCGATTAGATAATGCGTTGATTGAGATCATTTTAGATTTTAGCGTTTGGTTTGTGATTGAATATTTGGTATTATTGTTAATTTATAACTCCCAATGATTAGCACGAGCCGTTCCATGGCGGTGACTCAAGTTTTTACCATTATGTGTATTCATTTGTTGTTGTACTGCTGTAAAAGTACTGAATGAAAGCGAGAATATCTGACCTGATAGTGTTTCTTGACTTTGGTATCATTGTTTTCTATATCTTACATAAGTATTCAGTAATTAAATTGTGTTTTCAATGGATATATATGGTCTTACATCAATTGTCATTTCAAACTATTTCATTAACTCTTTCAGTGCTGGAACCAAATTTTGAAGGACTTTGCAAACAGTTTGGATCCAGATGAGACGCCACAAAACGTGGCGTCTCATCAGGATCCAAACTGTTTGCTATTCTGATAGTATTCTTTGGAAAAAAAATTGAAGAAAATGCTTATTTTAGAAATTCTGCAGACGACATTTTAGCTGACGACGAATTTCCCAGCATGCAAAGGGTTAAACAAGTAAAAACAAGGTCAATCATAATGTGTTCGTAAGCACGCCTGTTCTAGCCTTCTTATTTGTGTGATTGGGTTTATTAAAATCCAGTATGCAATGACTACGAGTGTCGGAAATGTTTTTCTGTGTATTACAGTATAACATGAACCGTTTCAGTGCTGGAACCGAATTTTGAAGGCTTTTGCAAACAGTTGGATCCAGATGAGACGCCACAGAATGTGGTGTCTCATCAGGATCCAAACTGTTTGCTATTCTGATAGTATTCTTTGAAAAAAAATCAAAGAAAATGCTAAATTAAGAAATTCAGCAGACGACAAATTTCCCAGCATGCAAAGGGTTAATAACATATTTATATTTTAATAGGTTAACTTTCATATTTGTATGTTCCATTACTAAGCTATAACACTTTAGGTCAGTATGCTAATGATTGAATAACATTGATTAATAATAAATATAAACGGTTGCATGTTATCTAACTACCGATGTTAATAATTAAAAGACATGTTAATAAATACTAAAATATCATGTCATAAACAATAGCGGCTGTATGAATTTTATCCTTAAAGTAAATATAATTAAATGTAATGTTCAGACTTTTTCAAGAATAAATGATGTATTTATTATTGCAAAATGCCTTTATCAGATTCCACGAAACCTACCATAATTCAAACAAATGTTACAACAAAAATACAAAATCAGATTAAAGTTTCAGAAACTGCTTGTTGCCAAATCAATTGTTGATGATTTATTCAGACTGTGTATTTAGTGAGCATTTTATTGCACTTTCTTATGGCTTTCTGAAAACCTCTTTTCAACTTGTGCATCGGTTAAGTGAATTAATCTTACCAAGAAACAGACACATCGTGGTAGGAAATGTTTGACTGTTCACAAGAAGCAAGCGTTGTATGACATATAGATCGACTTTCCGACATAATCCAACCTCATAAGAAATATTGTAAAATCCAACCTTTCAAGATATATTGTTAAGTCCTACTTTCAAAGACATATTGTAAAATCCAACATTTAAGACATATCTTAAAACCCAACCTTAAAAGGCATATTGTAAAATGCAACCTTAAAAGGCATATTGTAAAATGCAACCTTAAAAGGCATATTGTAAAATGCAACCTTAAAAGGCATATTGTAAAATCCAACCTTAAAAGACATATTGTAAAATGCAACCTTAGAAGGCATATTGTAAAATCCAACCTTAAAAGGCATATTATCAAAAAGATCTTTCTGTGTTTTCGTGGAGTCTGTTTCAGGGCTCAAATTGTTACCCATAAATGTATCCATCTCTTTTGAACTCTAAAGCATCTGTTTTCAGGACTGTTTCCCCATGCGATTCAAAGGGATTCATTACCTGAATGAGCCCGCTGTGTTCGACTACATATTTGCAATAATGAAACCATTCCTGAAGGAAAAGATTCTTAGCAGAGTGAGTTAACTTTTTTTACAAATGCATTTTATTATATACTACTCAAAATTTGCTAAGGATCACTTTTTATAGTATGTGTAATTTGAAGTTCACCCCTAGCTAGATTCAGCCAGCATCAAGTATCAATGATAAATCAATACATAAAAATAAAATCAAAAACACACATTCTAATATCAAAACCTGCAAAATGACACTTTAGATTAAATTAAATTGAAGATAATGTGAAAATAAAAAGTGATCCTTAGCAAATTTTGAGAAGTATATGATGCATTAAAAGTTTTTTGACATAAAATTCAGCAATGCTTTTGTGATTTAATATTAATTAAGTTCTTGTTTAAGTGTCACAGTCAAATTGCATTAATGCTTAATATATATTGAATGTTGAATGTTTCTCCCTTTGTATTGTCAGGAGATTTACAGGCAATTGGTCAATTGCAATAAATTTAAGACTTCAAGATGTTTATTTTATTTTAGTTTTTTATGCCCCCCTTCGAAGAAGAGGGGGTATATTGCTTTGCTCATGTCGGTCGGTCTGTCGGTCCGTCCACCAGGTGGTTGTCAGACGATAACTCAAGAACGCTTGGGCCTAGGACCATGAAACTTCATAGGTACATGGATCATGACTCGCAGATGACCCCTATTGATTTTGAGGTCACTAGGTCAAAAGTCAAGGTCACGGTGACCCAAAATAGTAAAATGGTTTTTGAATGAAAACTCAAGAACGCATACGCCTAGGATCATGAAACTTCATGGGTAGATTGATCATGACTCGCAGATGACCCCTATAGATTTTGAGGTCACTAGGTCAAAGGTCAAGGTCACGGTGACCCGAAATAGTAAAATGGTTTCCGGATGATAACTCGAGAATGCATACGCCTAGGATCATGAAACTTCATGGGTAGATTGATCATGACTCGCAGATGACCCCTATTGATTTTGAGGTCACAAGGACAAAGGTCAAGGTCACGGTGACCCGAAATAGTAAAATGATTTTCGGCTGATAACTAAAGAACGCTTTTGCTTAGGATCATGAAACTTCACAGGCACATTGATCGTGACTCGCAGATGACCGCTATGGTTTTCAGGTCACTAGGTCAAAGGTCAAGGTCACAGTGACAAAAAACGTATTCACACAATGCCTGCCACTACAACGGACAGCCCATATGGGGGGCATGCATGTTTTACAAACAGCCCTTGTTTAATTCTTATAATGTTTCCAGAGTTTAATGTTTCCTACATAGTATTCCTATATTCCATTAGCAACTGCTTTTAGCCACACTTACTTTCGAAAAGTTAATATTCACACATTGAACCGATTGTCAGAAATTAATTGCCACGTTCTTTTAGTAGTTTATACGAGGGTTAACACTCAATAGATTGGATTATGCAATGAACAATGTGTGTTTTTTGCACTACACATATAAACCCATGATTGGTCAACACAGGTACATTTCCATGGCAACAAGTACCACGAGTTGAAAGAGTATATTGACGAGGAACACTTGCCATCGGACTATGGAGGCCAAGGGCCGCCTTTTTCCAACGAGGTTTGCTTAGTCAGGGGGGTGATTTCTCCTCCTTTCAGATAGTTTTTTCCCTTTCATTGTCAAAATAATTTTACCAATGGTTATTTACTTCCATTTATCTATTAAAAAATGAAGAGTTTATTGAATCCTTTAAGGGGGGTAGGGAATTGTTCTCCACGAATGTCACCCTGATGTCACCAGAAATCACATTTCTGGTAGAACACTTGTCTTGTACTGCTGATCACTTTTGAATGGGTCAGCTTTGATTGTACAATGTACCTCCCAATAAGTGGGATTTGCAAAAACCTTGAAAATTCATGCAAGAGTAAAACTAACAATGTACACCAAGTTGTTTCTAATTCTCTCCTTCTATCACTTTATATAATAAATATATTTTAATTTGGTTCTCGCATGTATTTGTTAATTCACCAAATGAAGGTTCTCCATATATGTATTTAAGGATTGAGTGAGAACCGTTATTTTTGAAATTTTACTTCCATATTTTATGAAATCCCTTAAATTTTTCAGTGCTGGAACCGAATTTTAAAGGCCTTTGCAAACAGTTTGGATCCAGATGAGATGCCACAGAACGTGGCATCTCATCAGGATCCAAACTGTTGGCTATTCTGACAGTATTCTTTGAAAAAAATGAAGAAAATGCTAATTTTAGAAATTCAGCAGACAACATTTTAGCAAACGACATATTTCCCACAATGCAAAGGGTTAATGTTGCATGTTTATTTCAGGATTGGATGAAAACCCTGATGGACTCCGATTCCCATTTTGACTCTGAAGCAAAGTATTGCTTGGTTAAATCGACTGGAAAATCAGAAACATCGAAAGAGACAACGGTGGACTGTTTAGCTGGATCGTATAGGAATCTTGACATAGAATAGTCGCAACGTATCTAAATGATTATGAAGTGCAACTTACAGGGTTCTCGCTGTTTCCTTTTTTATGATCTTGAAATTTGAATGTTAAGCTCGGCTGTTTTCGGAGAAAACCCGAGGTATTGTCATAGCCAGCTTGTCCCCTGTCCGCTGTGCTTAAACCTTAACATTGGCTCTAAAATCAAAGTGCTTCCACTAACAACTTAGAAACTTCATATGTAGCTGCGCCTTGATGATTTCTACATGCCCCTATTTTTGGGTCACAAGGTCAACGGTCAAGGCCACTGTGACCTCTAAAAAAAAATATTCTGACAAGCTTTCATTTATTCAAAACTGCACCCGCAGCTGAGCGTTGGCACCAGCTATGCCGTGCTCTTGTTTTTGTTAACAAGCAGTCGGGCTGTTCATTAGTGCCTTATGCATACATGCTGTATGTTTTTGACGAGAATCATTTCAAATAGATCAACATGTATTCACTTATTGTTAAAGCGGGTCTTTAAACCACTAGGTAATATTATGTCGAGAATACAGGTTGGTTTCTTTGTTAGTGAATTATATTTATTCCTTAGAGTGGAGCTATTTTCATGTCCATTAACACAACCGGTATGAGCTTGGAACTTATGTAAACAGAAGGCCTTGTAGTCAAAGAAAAAATCAAACCGGCCGCAGGGTAAAATGTAGCTGGTGTGAATGAGATGTTATTCGGCTTATTCTGTATATTTTGAATACATGTATATGTTCAGTGTTTGATGATTTGTATACAACAAAATGGTGGCATATAGTAGCCCGCCCGTCAGTCTGTCAGCTTCTTGTGCGGAGCATAGTTCAGGAATTTTTTAATTGGTTGAAAACTGCTTCATATAATTATTGAATTGGTTAAAATACTGACAGAAGGTCTTAAGGGACAGCGCAGAGTACAAGAACCATATCTGTCTTTAGAATTTACAGAGTTATAGGACTTAAGTTAATTTTCGTGTTCAGAACATAATAGTTAAAGTTTTTCAAACATAGCAGGGTCAATGAATAGAGGACATGGAGAGAAAGTTTCAAAACCCGTTATTCTTTCTACAGTAGGTTTTGGAGTTATTTGTCTTTTCTTCATTTTTTGGCAGCACACAAAAAATATTTAAGGGACACAAATTATAATATAATAATACAATACTTTGAGAGAAACTTTGTATTACAAGAAAGCATTACTCTTTCAAATTCTTTGAAATTGAGTTATTGCCCTTCATTGATTTTTTGTTATAAATGCACCTTGGGTGTTTACTACTCATGGGAAGGTAACCCTTGGGTCAAAACAATACTTCCGGGGCAATAGTCATTTTCAGTGACATCACTTGTTTAACCCTTTGCATCCTGGGAAATTTGTCGTCTGCTAAAATGTCATCGGCTGAATTTCTAAAATAAGCTTTGATTTTTTTCAAAGAATACTATCAGATATGCAAACAGTTTGGATCCTGATGAGACGCCACGTTCTGTGGCGTCTCATCTGGATCCAAATTGTTTGCAAAGGCCTTCAAAATTCGGTTCCAGCACTGAAATGGTTAAGTGTATATGAAGCAAGGTTAGCTAAAAAGCTTCAACAGATAGGAAACAACCATAACTATTTCAGAAATTAGCTTTTATAGCAGTCTTTTTTGTTCATTCCATTGTTATTGAATCATTTAACAACTACAGCTAATCTTAATATTTATGAAAGCAATGCATGGTTTAGATTATATTTTATCAATTTAACAGAAATCTCAACTTTTGCAATTTTACGTACATCTAACCATTTTATAACATGTGATGATATTTTATATGTAACTTTATATTTACGGTGTGTGATTACAATTGTTATGTAATGTTCTGTTTTGTCCGTCATCTTGTGGTTTACAAGATTTTATGCGGCATTCAGGGATTAAACAGTAACACAGGTATTCCCAAACTTAAAAGGGACTCATTTTCGCTTCATTTTGTTTAGTGCTTAGCGTTTTTTGCTATATTTATATTTGTTTTCTGTTTTATTTATATTGTATGATTTTCATTTTCTCTATACTTGATAAAACAGTTGTTGAACATATTTAACTTTAGTAAAAAGGCACCAATTTATTTTATGAAATTATTTATAGACGACATTCAAATAAAAATTCTTATTTGTTTCTCAATTGAAGAGGCCTATTTATACAAGCCATGAAGAGGCATGAATATGTGCGTACCATACAGATAAATTCCGCATAGTTTTGGTGTAATAAATTCCAATTGGTTTATCTTGTTTAATGATATTTAAGCGACAATTTTCATGGTCGCAGTTTCAGGTACATGATTAATGTGATTTTAGCATACTTTGTGAATTATTTCCCTTACTCATACACGAATATATTGTATATATAACGCTTCTGTGGTGTTGGATATCATTAAAATTCATGTGTACAACAAATTATATTTGAATAATATATTTAATGGAAGTGTCATAAACTGTGTTCTTTAAGATGGTCGAGCGATTTTTAACTCCACGATATTCCATGTAACTAATGTTTGATATTGTAAATTCTCTTTGCAGTTCAATACCTTAATGCATAACTTTATGCCACTCATGTAGAACTATATACAATTCTACAATACTGATAATGGAATTTGGTAAATGAGGAACCATCATAAGAATATTAATAAAATCATAAAGCGTTAAAAAAACGAAACAAATTAATGATTTTGTGGCGTTTTTTGTTGTGTTTATGTTTTGTCAAAAAACGTGGATTGCTTATATAAAGTATCAATTGTAGTATGTTTTTTAACAGCACTGATTGCCGATTGGTGTTAGCGATAGCATTTAATCCTATGGTCAGTGATTCGAGCCCAGGCGGGGGGGGAAAAGTTTTTATCTTTTTTGTTTCTTTCTTAAATTATTTTCTTATTTTGAAATGGAGCTTTTTTGTTCCGTTTTTGCATGCATCAATTAGAACAATATAATGAAGAACTTCAAATAACAAATGTGGGAATCTGTGAACAAGTCCCATTTAAATAATATAGAAATTAATTAGTTCCAATATTCAAGTATGCTACAAGGAGCTTTATTTTCCCTTTGATTTAGTTTCTACCATATATTATGCATGTACTATTTAGTTTTGTGATCATGTAATATACATGTATTGTTATTTCATATCATTAAGATCTGCTGATCATATACAAAATCGGTATTCTTTATTATTTCTACACATATTATATTTTAAATTAATATGAAGGGTAAGAAATTAACAACATTTCTATGGCGTTTTACCAATATTTTTATGCAACTATAATAAAAAAGACTGTCCATAGCTGACTGATTTTCCTGTTGAAATGTATGAGACATTCCTGTTATGTGTTTGGAGTGTACAGTTTGAGCATTTATGATCTCATTTGTTCGACTGGAGTTGTGATTAATGGACTCCGACTAGTGACGGATTTCTTGATGACGTATCTTAATCATTATCTTACGTAACTGCAAAAGGGTTCTACTTACTGCTTTGTATTGGTCGTTTATGATTTTTATGTCCCCCAGTCTATACTGGGGGACATATTGTTTTTGCCCTGTCTGTTTGTTTGTTTGCGTCAATCTTTAACATTGGCCAGAACTTTTGCAATATTTATGATAGCAACTTTATATTTGGCATGTATGTGCATCTCATGGAGCTGCACAATTTGAGTGGTGAAAGGACAAGGTCATCCTTCAAGGTCAAAGGTCAAATATATATGGAAGGGGGACATTGTGTTTCACAAATATATCTTGTTATAATTTCGTTTGCATTCCATTCATAAGCTTCTATATCGATAATAACATGCAATCATATCATTTTTTAAAAGCTGCGGATATGGGGATGAGAAAATGAAAGCATGAACGCCGCATTTATATATATATTCATATAAATGAAAGCCGCATATATATAAAAAAAACTTGAAAGCCATGTACATTTGTATATCTGTATATCAGCTTAACCCTTTTCATGCTGGGAAATTTGTCGTCTGCTAAAATTTCGTCTGCTGAATTTCTAAAATTAGCATTTTCTTTGATTTTTTTCCAAGAATACTATCAGAATAGCAAACAGTTTGGATCCTGATGAGACGCCACGTTTTGTGGCGTCTCATCAGGATCCAAACTGTTTGCAAAGGCCTTCAAAATTCGGTTCCTGCACTGAAAGGGTTAAGAATGCGTTACAAGAGTTATTATTTTACACTTCAACGCAGTTTATTTATTTATGTTTACTATTTTATGCACTTTTTAGATAAACACACATATTATTGAATTTTTGGAGTTGTGAGAAACACAATTATTGTGTATATTATAAATTGTTATAGTTACAAATAATTTTTATAGTCACAAACAAGATTTTTTGTATCGGTCGGTGATTCATGATTATTGGATTGTAATAATGTTGTTCATATATTGAATTCGTTGTTGATTGTTGTCTTACATGTGTTGTCCTGTTTGTATAGGATTTGGTTTAATTGTTTAGTTATCACTATAATAACTAGAAAAATGGCGCGGCAGAGGCCGACGCATACCCCAGGCCGAATAGATGTTACATTAAAAGGCAATTTTGGATGGGCAAGGCCTATGTTGGTGGCGCCCCGGGGTGGGTAATGTGAAAATGGATGGTCGAGATAGACTTTTTTGTCATAAGAGATGTTCAGTACTAATTTGGTGAATAAATGAAGAAGTTATGTTAAACCAGAAAAAAAATTGGGTACGAAAAAAATTTGGGTACAAAAAATAAATGGGTATGAAAAAATAATGCCAAACAAAATTTCGATACGAAACAAAAATTGGATAGGAAAAAAAAAATTGGGTACAAAACAAAAATTTTGGGAAAAAAAAAATTGGGTACCAAAAAAAAAATGTGGGCGTGAAACAAATTTTGGGTATGAAAAAAATTTGGGAAAAATAATTGGGTCCAAAAAAATTTGGGTTCAAACAAAAATTTGGGTATGAAAAAAACTAGTACGAAGAAAATGGGAACGAAGAAAATGGGAACGAAAAAAAATGGGTACGAAAAAAAATTAGGAAGTAGTACCGGTGGACCTCTCGATAAATTTGAAAGAGGACGGGGACCAAGCTGCCTTTACCTTTATCAATGGCCCTGGGGTGGGTAATGTGGACATGGGTGGTCGAGATAGACCGGGTTTTCATAAGAGATGTCCAGTATTAATTTAAAGTCAATTGGTGAATAAATGAAGAAGTTATGCTTAAACAAAATTTTGGGTGGGCATGGTCGGGCACTATCTCCTACACTATTAGCACTAGAACCTTGAAACTTGCACACATGGTAGCAATAAGCATATGTGCGACGGTGCACTATTTGGAATTTTTATATGATCCCTGGGTCTAAAGCTATTATCATGTGGGTCGCATGTTGTTAGTAAAATGAGTTTTTTACCAATTTCACCCATTTATTAACCCATAACTTATGGTCCAGGGGTCAGATCAAAATTCCGTCGCCGTCACCGTCGCACATATGCTCATAGCTTCCATGACTTTTTTTTAGTGTAAGTTTCAAGGTTCTTGTGCTAATAGTGTAGGAGGAGATTATAAGTGGCCAGGACTGACGGACAGAAAGCGGAGATCAATACAATATCCCATGCTTTTAAAAGCGTGGGGATAAAAAGCCTATCGGACGGTCACACTTTTTTCTCTCCTTATACTCTGGAGTATCATTAATTCTTTATTTTTACAAAATCACCATTGAAATGAAAACGATAAATAAATATTGCAGTAAATCGATCAAGTTGCAGATATAAGTTATATATATATATATATATATATATATATAATCTATAATTGTTGTGTTAACATTTGCGGGAATTCCAAATGTATTAGTTGGTCTCAATTGCACACGAAGTATAATTTACAGAGGGAGAATTGAATAACCGTATTGTTTATAATCCCCCGCCATAGGCGGAGGGATATTGTTTTGGCGTTGTCCATCTGTCCGTCTCTCCGTCCGTCTGGAGCCATATTTTGAAAGTGCTTTGGTAGATTTCATTGAAACTTGGTGTGAGTATAAATATGGATAAGAGGATGATGCACGCCAAATGGCATTGTACAAAATCTGTTAACGTAGTTATGGCCCTTTGTATCTTGAAAAAATGCTTTTTAATATAAGCTTACAGCTTTATCTACATTAACACATGAGCCAGAGCTATGAAACTTGCCATAGTTGTTCTCAATCATTTGGGGGTGCTTCACATTCAACACCCATAATCCTAGGGGCTAATGTCAAAGTCACACATTGAGGTCAAAGATCACAAATTTGATGAATTATTCATCATTAAGTCATTCCTTTACTATGCAATGAAACTTTCTATAGTTGTTCTTAATCATCTGGGGGTTGTGAACATTCAACGCCCATAATCCTAGGGGCTAAGGTCAAGGTCACACATTGAGATCAAAGGTCTACACACATCCATAAACAAAATTTATTTGGCGGGGATATCCATTCAACGAATTTGCTTGTTAAAAGAGTAACACAACCATGTTAAACCATGGTCTCGTGCAAATTCCCAATTTTTCTCGCATTCAATTAAACAATGTAATAAGCATTGATTTGTCATTAAGCATGTTTGCGAGTGTGTGCGATTGTTTATGTGATGATATAAGCTTAATTGTATTTTAAATTAAATCGGCATTTGCCTTCGAAGTTTCTGCTTTATGATTTCTATAGTAATATTTATACCACAAAATTAAAATCAATCGACATGTGATTTAAATAATGCAACGATTTTCTTTAACTAGTACAATGTATTACGGTCTTTACGTGATGTGACTGTGCTATTGTTTATGCAATTCTTTATCGAAGTTAAGTGTATACGAATAGTCAAAGATTTTTGGCCTCACAGTATCTCGAATCTGTAAAAAATTTGAGCATAAATATAACGTTTGTATGTCCATTTATCAATCGACAAAAATAGATGTCCATTAAGATGGCGGAACAAAATTTGAAGAGGAAATACGATTCAGGTCCTCTAAATAAATTATTTACCTAAGGATAACTTTTTATAAGGGTATCCTATGTTTACCATTTTCCTTCAAAACCATCAAGCTATTTCTTTTTTATAGTTCATTTATATGCTGCTTACTAATCAGTTAACGTAACGAATAGGGCGGTACGTGGCGTTTCATTAGAAGTAAACTTGATGATAGATAATTTACGATTATTGATGCCCATGCGATTTCAGGACATACAATGCGCTCGAAAATAGCAATGTCATACCTGAACGTTTCTCTTAAAGGTGCCTTTTCACAGATTTTGGCATTTTTTAACTTATTCATTAAATGCTTTATATCGATAAATGTAAACATTGGATCGTAAAAGCTCCAGTAAAAAATCAAGAATAAAATTAAAAAAAGGAAAAGAACATTGCCCGGACCAGGTTTCGAACCAGTGACCCCTGGAGTCCTGCCAGAGTCCTGAAGTAAAAACGCTTTAGCCTACTGAGCTAATCCGCCGAGTACACATTCATGACGTATTTTATACCTTATATAAGCAATCTTCGTAGTTTCACAAAACTTGACGACAAAAACAGAACTCTCCAAATTATTCAATCGTTTCGCGTTGCAACGCTTTATAATTTTTAGGTTTTAAAATCGTCAAAAGATGCATATAATGGCTATATTAGACCATGGTAAATGTTCAGTATTACTATTTCCTCACAAATATCATAACGAAAACGAAAATTTGCGAATCTGAAACAACTTTTTTCAATTTTGTCAATTTACCAAAGCGTGAAAAGATCCCTTTAAAGCGGGTATATACGATCTTGTCAAATATTTATTAATTAATATAAAATGTGTAAAAAACTTATTATACATATATTTCAATATAAACTAAAATAAAAGTTAAGAAGAACATGTGTCGAAAAATGCTGAATAAGCCAGATATTTAATTCTGAAATCGAAAAAGGCTGTACAGCCGAATTCGCCAGCATGTATATCATGCATGTACGATGTGAATCTAAATTTAGTTTAACGGTTCATTTGAAATTCCTGCAGCGATATCGATTCATACGACACACGAACACTTACTAAAAAGACGAATGCATCGGTTATTGTAGGAAAATAATTACGAATTATCTTCGTCACAATCGGCTCGGGGCGCTAATTTGTATTTGCTGTATTTTATGAAATTCGTCTTAAATGTATCATTTTTCTTGCATATTGTGTGTTATTATAACATATTTGTATCAATTTTTTACAATTCAGCACATATAAAAATCGTATATACCCGCTTTAAGCTCACATATTTGAGTGTTATTTTGTTCCGCCCCATATGTCTTGTATCAATTGAATGATTTTTTTAAATAGAAAACCTGGTGCACATTAATCGCTCTTTAAGACCGTGTGCAGAAGTAATAAGACATTCACCCAAACCTAATGTAAGCTTCACAAAATCGATTCTGAACCTGTAAATGTATGTACGTTTTCATGTGCATTTTTAATGGTTTTCATGAATATATCCTTTAATTTTTGACTCGTATACAAAAGACGCAGAGTAGTTGTTGCAGAAGCGCATTAAAGTCAAGGGTTGCGTTTGAAGTCAAAAATGGAGAATTCGAGAGATATTGCTGCCATATGAACTGCCTTATTGCATTTCGGTTGCTTTGGGCGCAGCAATGCGTTGCGTGGTAGTAGCACAATCGAGAGCACCTTGCGATACAATAAATAGCTTGTCAACAAGGTGTAACGAGTCTTTGAGTGTAGTTGTAATTAAAAACAAACAAACAACATATTGTTGTCAACCTGAATCTGTACAATTTTATGTTTATGCGTCTTTTGCATTGCAAATATATAGAATGGATGTTCGTAAAGGCTTGAAGGACGCCTCTGATGTTAAAAAAGTATCGTAATTACTCTGCTGTGAAATTGCCGTAAAACCAGCCTGGATAAAAGATTGTTATGTGACACGTGGGTATAAACGTGGTCACGCAAAAAACTCGATGTGCGCTTTTTTTCGCCATTTTCTTTGTGCAATATTGTAATGAATCATAACATTTTATTATACCCCATACAATAAAACATGTTTACTAGTAAATCATAGTAATGTGGCATTCTATGACGCAGGAGTCAACAGCTGTCGCAAGGTAATACACTGTACGGGTGTTTACAGCTTGTTTCTTTAAATCTCTTCATGCACGAAGTATTACTTTACAAGGGAACCAAATGTGACGCCAGAAAAGCGTCGCGTTACATGATGAATGCGATACAATAATGATCTCAAAATGTTTTGCTAATACAAGACCGCTCATTTTACATACAACGTTATTCGCCCACAACAGATGTTCGTGTTTAATGAGCCGCGAGTCCGCACAGGCTAATCAGGGACGACACTTTCCGCTTATATGTTATTTTTAGTTTGAAGAAAGTCCCTCCTTACCGAAAATCATGTTTAAGCGTAAAGTGTCGTCCCTGATTAGCCCGTGGGGACTGCACAGGCTAATCTGAGATGACACTTTACGCACATGCATTAAACCCATTTTTCTCAGAACAAGGCTCAAATGAACCTGTACGTTCGTAATCATTTACCCGACATGGGCGGACCAGGAACCAACCAATATTCGCCGAATAACAACACTCTGTCATAGGGGCATTTTAGCCTATTAAAATAAATGTGCAAGAGATGAAACTAATATATATTTCGTAAATGTAAACCAGTTAAAAAATCCGCGACCATCCTCTGCATTTTTTTAATTTTCCGACCAATTTCTTTCTAAGATGACATCTGTGGAACGTCGTTCGGATAGACAATAGATTCTGCTTCGATTACACTGTCATCAGCGTACACACAAATAGTTTGAAACAGTTATGAATATCGTTGTCGTTTGAAGGAGTATGAAATTTCAATCCATTGGCATATCTATTATTCTCAAAATGTGAATGTAGATCATTCAAAATGAAAGAAAATAGAATGTTGGATAACATGTTCGCCTTGTCTTACTCCCAATGATCATGACAAATATTTCGATATTTCACCATTACACATGATACATGATTTAGCGTTATTGTACAATTAATTAATATTTTTAACAATATTTAAGAATTTTCCACTTAAATTGTACTTGCCTAACTTATACCGCAATAATGACCTATTGATCGTATCAAAGGCAGCCTTTAAATCGATAAATGCACATAATAAGTTTTTATGCCCCCGGATCGATAGATCGGGGTATATTGTTTTTGTCCCGTCTGTCTGTCATTCTGTCCCAAAATTTAAACCTTGGTTAAAGTTTGATAACTTTTGCAATATTCAACATAGCAACTTGATATTTACAATGCATGTGCATCTCATGGAGCTTCTCATTTTGAGTGGTTAAAAGTCAAGGTCATCCTTCAAGGTCAAAGGTCAAATATCATTGTATTTTTCATTACTTTTTAATATTGAACACAGCAACTTCATATTTGGCATGCATGTGTATCTCGTGGAGCTTCACATTTTGAGTGGTGAAAGTTCAAGGTCAATGTCATTCTTCAAGGTCAAAAATTACAAAAAATATAATTTCTCCATTCAATCTCTTACTTGCTTATCGTGGAGCTGCACATTTTGAGGGTGAAAGGTCAGGGTCATCATTCAAGGTCAAAGGTAAAAAAAAATCAAAGCGGCGCATTAGGGGGCATTGTGTTTTTGACAAACACACCTCTTGTTTGTTTAAGTCCTGAGAATAAAAGCGCGTATAAGACAAACATATTGTCAGCTGTTGAAAGATTATAACGGAAGAACGTTTGGTGTTTGTCAATAAGGTCGTATTTCATGATAAATTTTTCTAAACGTATGTTTGAAACTCAATATAGCTATTGGTATGTAGTTAGAAGGATCTTTTTTTTCGGAACCTTTATTTTTATGCCCCTCTTCGAAAAAGAAGGGGAATCTTGATTTGCTGGCTGGCTGTCGGTAGACCAGTCTGAATATCGGTAGACCAGTTCGTTTCCGACTAATAACTCGTCAACGGAATGACTGATCGTCTTGATACTTCACGTGTGCATAGGCCTTGGACAGTTGATGACCCATATTGATACTTTATACTTCACATGTGGATTGAACATTAACATTGGAATTTGGGTTACAAGATCAAAGGCCAAGGTCACTGTTACACACGTAGTGTTAAATCATTTCCCATCAATAACTCGTCAACTGATTCACCGATTGGCTTGATACTTCCCATGGACATTGGTCTTGGACAGTAGATGAACCCTATCGAAATTGGGGTAACTAGGTCAAAGGTCAATGTCACTGTTACACACTTTGTTTTAAATAATTTCATATCAATAACTCGCCAATTGATTCACCGATTGGCTTGATACTTCCCATGTTAATTGGCATTGGACAGTAGATGGCCCCCATTGAAATTGCGGTCACTAGGTCAAAGGTCAATGTCACTGTTACACACTAAGTATGAAATCGTTTCCGATGAATAAGTCGTCAACTGTCACAATAAGTGTTAAAATTATTTCCGATCTATAGTTCATCAACGAATTGACCGATTGGCTTGATACTTCACATGCGCATTGGTCTTGGACAATATATGACCCCTATTGAAATTAGGGTCAATAGTTCAAAGCCTTGAGCCAGAGGGAACAACTTTTGAACCTACGCAAGGCAGAACAACTTCGTGAGAAAAGATGGAAAAAGGCCAAAGGACCTGCGAGACAACGAGAAATCGGGCAAGCTAGAGAGCAGCATGGAAGAAATTACACAGTTCCTAACTGAAACGCACTGATGATATCCGAGACGTACCGTTTGGCAACTGCCAGAGAATAGAACCAGTACCAGAACCCACAACACCTCTAGACAACAAGATACCTACACTGAAAAAGGTCTCAGAAGTAGTTCAAAAGGCAAGAGCTGGGTCGGCCCCAGGAATAAATGGTATCCCTTACAAGGTGTATAAGATGTGCCCTAAACTTCTTCGACGCTTATGGAATCTTCTAAAAGTGGTTTGGCGGAAAGGTAAAGTTCCAGATTGTTGGCAATAGGCAGAATGAATATTTACACTAAATTAAAAGGATTCGAAGACCGTCAGCCAATTCAGAACCATTTCCTTACTGAACGTTGAGGGGAAATCTTTGCTGTGCTGGCCAAGCGAATGACGAAGTCTCTGACATCAAACCAATACATTGATACCTCAGTGCAAAAGGAAGGCGCCCCAGGGTTCTCTGGTTGTGTGGAACATACAAGCGCCCCCAGTCAGATTATCCGGGAAGCAAAGGCAAACCAAAAACACCTCACTGTTGTCTGGCTTGACCTTGCCAATGCGTATGGATCCATACCACACAAGCTAATTGAGACCGCACTGAAGCATTACCACATCCCAGACTATGTGCAACAGATTATCAATGGATACTTCAGTAACATACAAGTACGGTTTGCTGTAGGAGAACAGTCAACAACTTGGATAAGGCTCGAGAAAGGATAAGTAACAGGCTGCACTATTTCAGTCGTGCTATTCGTGATGGGAATGAACTTAATTATCAATGCCGCAAAGAGGGAAACCAGAGGACCAAAGACAGCCTCCGGGATATACCTTCCATCCAATAGAGGTTTTATGGATGACCTCACCGTAACTACAACGACACACGTGCAAGCTCGTTGGGTTCTTGGAGCATTGGATGAGACAGTGACTTGGGCAAGAATGAAGTTCAAACCAAAGAAATCTAGGAGCTTGGTAATCAAGAAGGGAAAGGTTACTCAAAAGTTCACCTTCCAGGTACAGAGCGAAGACATACCATCCGTAGTAGACAATCCTATCAAATGCTTAGGAAAATGGTACGATGCCAGCCTTAACGACACAAGCAGCATAAACCGCACCAAGAACCAACTCCAAGACGTTCTGAAGCAGATAGACCAGACATCACTTCCTGGGAAATTCAAGGCATGGTTATACCAACATGGATTGTTACCAAGACTAATGTTGCCTCTAATGCTGTATGAGAAAGCAGTTTCTACTGTGGAAGGCATTGAAAGAACCATCAACATATACATCCGTAGATGGCTAGGGGTCCCACCAAGTTTCACCAGCATCGGACTGTATGGGAGGACCAACCAGCTCCAACTCCCAATATCATCAGTTGTTGAGGAGTACAAAGTTGCTAAGGCCAGGATGGTGGTTACACTGAAAGAATCTTCTGATGACCTGATCTGGATGGCAGGCATAGAGACTAGAACCGGAAGGAAGTGGTCGGCAAGCCAGGCGGTGTCTCAAGCTGAAAGTATACTGAGACACAAAGACATCGTCGGAACTACTACGGAGGGCAGACAAGGGCTTGGTATGATAAAACCACAGCGATGGAGTACGGCAGATAAAAGAGAGAGGAGTCAGATGGTGCAGAAGGAAATCAGGGCGAGCGAAGAGGAGAGCAGAAGAGCCTGATCAGTTGAAATGGGTGGACAATGTGCCTAGAACAAATGGACAACAACAGAGAGGAAGTTGACTTGGGCAGACATCTGGCAGTATGAGCCGCTAATACTCAAATTCCTGTTAAGGTCAGTTTACGACCTGCTGCCATCCCCAACCAACCTCCACAGATGGGGTCTAGTGGAAGACCCCAGATGCAGTCTTTGTAACAAGCCAGGCACCATGGAACACATCCTGTCATCATGTCAGACTTCGCTGACACAGGGCCGCTACAGATGGAGACACGATGCTGTCCTTTGGGAGTAAGCAGATGCACTTGAGCGCGAGAGAAGGAAGAAAAGAACAGCAAAGAAAACAGCATCTACAAAGATCAACTTTGTCAAAGCAGGAGAAACAAGCACAAAGCAAGCTCCTAGAAACACGTGGATCTTAGATGAATCAGACCAATGGGAGATGAAAGTCGACTTAAGGAAGAAGCTGGTCTTCCCCGAGATCGTCCAAACTACACAGAGGCCTGACATAGTGATATGGTCCACCAAACACAAGAAGCTGGTGACTATTGAACTCACCGTCCCATGGCAATCAAGGTGTGACATGGCATATCAGTGGAAGAAAGCCAAATATACTGATCTCTTAGACCAGTGCAGTTCCCGCGGTTGGAAAACATGGCTGTTCCCAATCGAGATTAGCGTAAGAGGCTTTCCCGCACAATGACTGTGAAGGATGCTTAGTGCCCTAGGAATCAGAGGTGGAGAGAGAAAGAGAGCTGTTGGGAGACTGGGTCAAGCAGCAGAGAGAGCGTCGAGTTGGCTATGGATTAAGAGGGAGGAGAAGAGCTGGCAGCTAACCACTGACCCTTAGTGCCTGATCAGCACTGCGGTTCCACCGCCGGGAGAGTGTCCTGGGATTAAAGGATGAAACAATTGTTGATGGGCGGCTCCCAGCTGATGAGTCAGTGGTTTCGTTCAGCACAGCCTGTATTCAACACAACACATTGTGGAGGGGCATATGTCTCCGACCGCGGGACACTTGTTATAAATTGAATTGATTAGCCACATTTTCCAAGGTACATTACCAGAGCTAAAAACTCTGTTAAATTGTTTAAAAATACATTTTTCATAATAAAAAGGATGCTTTAATGTGGTCATTTAGAATATTATTAATGCCGCATGCTTTGTTATTTTAAGATAATTTTATGATATGTTCGATTTCTTCAAATGTTATCTTCGAAACTTAATGTATTGTCAATAATAAACTCTTAATACAATGATTCAGGCCAGCGTTTGTCATTAGACTGTTTTAGAGATATTTAAAAATATAGTGGCCTGTTCCCATATGTAGTTTCTACTTTCATGAAAGACAAAGTCATGTTAGAATATAGAGTTTAAGAAACAGTTCTGCCATTTAACAAGCTTTAACAACTGGGGGACTATCTTCAAAAATCTTAGCCAACCAACCACAGCCAGCATGTTCATTTGGTCAAATCAATACGAACCAGAGAAGTCTTAGCGGGACATTTTCACGTTTCGGTTATTTGAAAAAAAAATGAAAAAAAAAGTTTCAGATTTGCAAATTTTCGTCGCAGGTATGATATTTGCGAGAATACAGTAAAACTGAACATTTACAGTGCTCTAAAATATTTATTATATCCATCCTCTTACGATTTAAAAACATGAAATGTATAAAGTGTTACAAACTTGAAATGATTGAATAATTTGGAGAGTTATGTTTGAATCGTTATATTTTATATGAGATTACGAGTATTGCTCTTATTCAGTATAAAATACAACATTTACTGTATCTGCACAAATGGCCGAGTGATTTTAGTGCTAGACTTAAACTCAAAGGGTCAGTGCTTCGAGCTCAGTTGATGATTACTTTTTTTTGTATACCCCCGGTAGGGTGGCATATAGCAGTTGAACTGTCCGTCAGTCCGTCTGTCTGTCTGTCTGTCTGTGCGTCCGAAAAACATTGGCCATAACGTTTGCAATATTGAAGAAAACAACTTGATATTTGGCATGCATGTGTATCTCATGGAGCTGCACATTTTGAGTGGTGAAAGGTCAAGGTCATCCTTCAAGGTAAAAGTTTAAAAAAAATCTAAGGGAAGTAACAAGCTTTAAAGGCAGATAATTTATATTTATCATTTGGCAGGTACATATAAATTTTCCAAGGGAAGTAATATTAAAAATAAGGGATGTAATCAAAAAATTAAATAAATCAAAGCGGCGCAGTAGGGGGCATTGTGTTTCTGACAAACACATCTCTTGTTTCTTTCTTTAATTGTTTTCTTTTTTTAACTAAAGCTCTTTAGCCTCCATATAAAGGTGACAAATTCATATATTATTCATATAAACTGGTCTAATGTTTACCGGATTTCAGTTACTCTTGTAAAGAAATGCTTATAACACAGCTTAGGTGCATCGTTGTCAAGAATTATGGAACAGATTCCCGTTTTATAATTGGAAGAAATGTTTACAACTTTGCAACTAACGTGATGTGTAGCCTCAAAGCGGTGACGTATGCTAAAATAGCCGCCAAAAAAATCAATTTTATTATATTTTGAACAACTTTGTACCAACAGAAAGTAACTTATTAGATCACTACAAACGTTTTAACCATTTAGAAGAGATCTACTTTGCGAGTGATACAGGAAAACGTTGAAAATTAACGATATATTTTTGGTGACCTGAGTCACTTTCACTTTCCCGAGTAAACAGCGATGTAAATAAACTGATTGTTTGTAAACACAATTTACTTGGAGGACACTGTATTTTGAGCTCAAAACAAGTTGTATTGCTAATTTTTTTATGGCAATGTCCAATAGCAAATATATATTGTTTTTTGATAACCTTTATAAATAAAATATGAAAAAAATCGGTAAATAATTACGGATCGTTACCTTTATAGGGCCTTTAAAGCATATAATGCGAACTTCAATACATGCCAAAAACTGTGAAAAGGTCCCTTTAAAGGATATGCAATATTTTTACTTTTTCATTTTAGTTCACTTGTTTGTTTTTATGCCTCCGGATCGAAAGATCGAGGGCATATTGTTTTTGACCTGTCTGTCATTCATTCATTCATTGCGTGTGTCCCAAAACTTTAACCTTGGTTAAAGTTTTGCAATAACTTTTGCATTATTGAAGATAGCAACTTGATATTTGGCATGCATTTGTATCTCACGGCGCTGCACATTTTGAGTTGTGAAAGGTCAAGGTCATCCTTCAAGGTCGAAGGTTAAATATATTGCTTCAAAGCGGCGCAATAGGGGGCATTGTGTTTCTGACAACACATCTCTTGTTTATTCCATACTATACCAATCACATTTCTCTGATTAAATCAGTTCAGTTTTAGTTTTCTCCCTTTATCTGACTTTTTTTCACATTGAAAAGCTGGTTTTGTGACAATTTTGTCCCTTGTTTTAATGTTTATGAATAGTCGGTTTAAAGCTATATTGGGTTTGGTTTAGCTAAATTAATACAGGTACTCGGGACATCGAGAGCTGAGAACGTGTTGACAAATATGATATGATTCTCTGATTTGCATTTAAGAACTCGACATTTGTATGTGATTTTCTTTTGTATACACACACACACCACACACACACACACACACACACACACACACACACACACACACACACACACACACACACACACACACACACACACACACACACACACACACACACAACTATTTAGAAGTAAATGGATAACCCAGTTGGAAAGCATGTTGCGTCTTGTACAATGACTGAATACAATATGTCAAACAGTATGCCAAACAATGAATTATATATAAACATATATTGATTGTACACATACCCATCTAACGAAAAGTCTTTGCCAGCAGTTTTGATTGAAATACATTATTTAAATAGTTTACAAACATTACTAGTATATGCATTTACCTTTGCAGGTTTTTTTCCACTTTTTGGGAAGATAGCCCATGGCTTTGGAATTGGAAATTTTATCGGCATTTTCATGAAATTGGGAAAATAAATTCATTAGCCTTTTTTTCCACATGAAAAGTCCACTGATTAGGGAAATACTAAATTTGATATCACTCTTTATAATCATTCAAATTAAAAGAACAAAATCATATAATATTTTGTTAGATGTAATTGAATTAAAATTGAGATAAAATCCGCATAAGACTTGTTTCTAAAAAAAAAAATTTTTTTTTTTTTAAATTGGGAATTTTTTGCCACATTTTGGGAAAAAATATACTTTTTGGGATTGGGAACATAGCCGAATTTCGGCTATAAAATCGGGCCAAAAAAAACCCTGCTTTGGATAACTTTATTGTCATTATTTTTGGTAATATTTGAATATAATCTGTTAAACTGGTGTATTAAAGTAATTAAGGTAACAAACTCAATAAAACATAAGTATACAATTGGTCTTTTTCGATTAAAATTTGAATTGATGGCAGTTTGCTCCATTTACAATGTCTGTCACAGTTTGCCAAAAATATTTTTATCCAAAACTAAATTTGCAAAAATGGAATCTGTCCGAAATTCCATCAGGATTGGCATGACCGAACAACACTTCAATGGCGACCTTCTCGATTGAAGCATTCACCGGGCGCAGGTGGACCATAAACTTCGTTTAATAGAAATTAACTTGTATTATTTGCTTAATTATGCTTTACAATGACGAAATATTTACAGTAAAAAATGATTTATATTATAATAGTGGGGAAAGGCATCTTGGAAAGAGCCTAAATACGTTGTTAATGTGTTGCCAATATTCTTGTCATTCTGCAAAAGTGTGTAATTGGAGAAATATGTAGTATCGTTTGCCATGAATAGCGACTGAATACATAAAATATGCATTTAAGGAAGATATTTGTCATTTTGATACCATTAAGTTTCTTTATATGCTGCATGGTTTATCTGTATAAATCTGCTGAAGTATTTGCAGTTAAAGACATTCAACGTACTACAGAGTCACAAAATACAAATACCCTAAATGTCCTATCGTAATAATAAAGATGCAAAAATGCCCGAAAGCCCCATAGTAAGATAATATTGTGTGAGAGAAAAACATCAGAAACTTGTATAAGGTGTGCGCGAATATTAAGTATAATAAAACAAACAATATACATATTGTCGGATTTTTTAAATGAATGAAAACTAGAATTCGGATTTTCCTTACATCTGATTTTGGAAGTTTTGCTCGAGAGTCCTGAGCATTTCAGTATTGAGATCAAATCAAAATCAATAGTTTGATTACGATCTGCACTTTAAAAAAGTGCTGATATGCCCATTCTTTTATGAAAAATGGATATATTGTACTTATTTTAGAAATAACTTAAACATTTTCTGCTAACTTGTTAATTCAAAAGTTATAGAATTTCATATAGTGCAATTTGGTAAGTTGTGGATCTTCTTTTGCTATAATGGAAACTAACAGTTTTGTGCAAGCTCCGCATTTTACCAATAGCTTCTAAGGAAGATTTGTTCCAAGCACTTAAATACGGCTATTTTGAACACATTTAAATATAACAAATATATATATAAATGGAATGTCTTTGGTATAAATAATTGAATTGATTCATTGTATATAGTGCACATACTTGTATAATAAGAGTGTCTGATTACTGATATTTATTGTGCATACATCAAAACGTAAATATCAACAAAGATAAACAATGCTGTGTATTGGTATAAGCTAACAACCGGATAAACAAACACCGAGGTAAGGAATATTCGTTTTACTTTAAACAATTTACTGGTATTTTCAGCATTCATCTGATGGGTGTATTGATACAAATGAGTATTATAATGTATATGGTTGTTTTAAATAATATTTGGCTGAATCCCAACCATGTCCTTCGTTTCACAGTCTTTTACACAGATGGCCTTTTATTTTATATTGAGGCATCAATATATGTAGTGATTTAACAGTCAGGCAACGTTTCGTTTTGGTTTGAATGGCTTCTTTTCAACGCTTCGTTTTCGTTTCCTTGCTGGTCTTAAGTGCTTTGTTTTGGTTTAGATGGCCTGTCAACGCTTCGTTTTGGTCTAATTGGTCCGCTTTCAAAGCTTCGTTTTGGTCTAATTGGTCCTCTTTCAAAGCTTCGTTTTGGTCTAATTGGTCCGCTTTCAAAGCTTCGTTTTGGTCTAATTCCGCTTTCAAAGCTTCGTTTTGGTCTTATTGGTCCGCTTTTAAAGCTTCGTTTTGGTCTTATTGGTCCGCTTTCAAAGCTTCTTTTTGGTCTAATTGGTCCGCGTTCAAAGCTTCGTTTTGGTCTAATTGGTCCGCGTTCAAAGCTTCGTTTTGGTCTTATTGTTCCGCTTTCAAAGCTTCGTTTTGGTCTTATTGGTCCGCTTTCAAAGTTTCGTTTTGGTCTTATTGGTCCGCTTTCAAAGCTTCGTTTTGGTCTTATTGGTCCGCTTTCAAAGCTTCGTTTTGGTCTTATTGGTCCGCTTTCTACATCTCGCTTTGATGTTAGAATATCATTTAATGTGTCCAAGCTGCGTTTCTGTCTCAGAGAAACGTTTTCATCCTCCGAAGCAATTATTTCACCTGCAATAACAAAATATTGATCTGGTAATCTTTATGCATGATATTGAACAAAAGAAATATAAAAAACGACCAAAATAATATACCAAATAGGATTTATGATCAAAACATGATATTCGAACATATGGCACAGTCGCCATAGTTCAAACTGCTAAAATTAAATCAGCAAGAAATGTAGCCATAGGTTCAGTTTCAGCAAAGAAATGATATATCAAAATGAATGTGTGTCAATCAATTCTGTCATTCGCAAAAGCATGGACTCGGGTTGAAAAGAAAACTGGAGCAGAAGTAAAAGTAATGAATAGTTTTAAGAACTGGGCTCTCATAAAAGAACATTAAGTCATTATATATCTGATGCATGAACGAAAATAACTTCCAAACTATCGATTCACATCTACAGATAAACATTTTTCTCCTTCTTGACAGTTGATATTATATGCACCGTACTTTACGCATGCACAACAAAACGCAAGCTCGTGGTTTATTCGCAAATAGACAACGCTGGATCGAAATTTATTCTTTTAATGAACGGGGAATAAAAGGATAGAAATCAGTCAATTTCAATTTAATTTTGATTCTTTAAAGATATTGATTTAGGTTAACCATTTTAGAACAAAATTTTGTCTGTAACAACAACAGCGAGTGTATTGTCTTTAAACTGAAAAAAAGTGAATTTGATAAAGAGTTATACTTAAATGATTATTGTAGTGTAATTGATAAGTAAAATCGGGATAGTTCGATGTATCGATACATTAACAAAACACAGATTTCTTGTTTTATATCAGACAAAAAATATACACATTTGTAATTATTAAACAAACACATGCTGGTGATATTTACATATTATTCAACTTGGACTAAATTTTCAGGAATTAATATGAATGCCAACTTGCAACATATACAATTTAATAATCAAGCACGTTATATTATTTTTTAGTAATCTCGTGCTTATATGTGTCTAAAATTAAGGAATATTTTTAAACGGTAAACAAACTTATTAAAATCCCATAATCATAGATATTATTGTCAACACGACGATGCTTAGAACTGTTAAGCATGGTTTAAAAAGGTAGCCGCGTCATGTGAAAATAGGTATCCTGCCATATACATATACGCAATCTGGGCCCGTATTCACAATTCTAATACTTAAGTTTACACAAAAAGAAGAATATTCTTCGAGTTGGAATATTCCCGAAGTGCTTTAATTTTCAGTCAAACTTTGCAATAAATGACTATCTTCATCATTCTTCTATTAGAAAATTGTGTTATGGACATTTGTGGTAGTCTGCATATATTCACTCACTTGACTCATTTTTCTGGGTTTTAAGTCTATTTGTATTTTTAAGTCTAAGAATGGGTCGGTGAATTTTCAATAATACAATGAATTTTTCTATTTCAATGAATGTATCATCTCGATAACAAAGACGCATTTGCAATCAACATAATGTGTTTGACATTACAAACTGTTAATCGCATAACGCTTTGAGGTGCGTTTGTTAAGATAAGCATGTATATGTCAGTCATGTCTTGAATCAGTTTGTCAAAAAGAATTAACTTAATCCCACCATTTTGCAATTCAAGTGGTGTGTGAGTTATTGTCAAAATGAGAATCATCTTAAATTAAGATTGCCTGTCAGATGCTCATTATAATTTATATATTGTTAATGTATTTATTGCACACTCTCTTTATGTACGAATACTGCTGTCCCAAGGCCGATGAAAATAGTCGCACCCACAATGAACAAAACTAGCAGCTTCATTTTGTTTCCTCCCTGAAATTCAAACTTCTCACACAAAATTCACAAACTGAAGTATTACTCTAGAAATGTATGCTAGTTAAGTTGGTTTAATGTTCACAATCACTGCCAAGTGTCGAAATATGTACTGAAATTCCGCACACTTAATGTAATTTAAATGTTTCAATTCCGATTACGAAAGTCGCCAAGTGATTTATTACGCAGCGAAAGATGTCTTGCAGATTATATAATTTCACTGCTTCTGCGTTGAGAGTAAAATGAAACAAACCCAGCGTGTGTCGCGATTTTATGCCTCATTTGATACGTAACCGCCGAATACAATACCCGTGACCGGATGAGTCCGTACAAATAGACTGGCAACCGCGCTGGATCACAACGTGTTGGAGCAGATCAAGTCGCCAAATTCTTGAATTCTTCGCGTTTTTACAAGGTCTTCATCAACAAAACTCACTTTGTTTTAAACTTTGGTTACTGCCTTATTACGTTTAGCGGTACAATATCAATCTGACCTACAAATATAGGATCTTGCATGAGTGGTCGTTTTGTATTGAATTTATCAAACGAGTCATCTAAATAAAGATGAAACGACGCTTGCCGAGTTTTTATCTTGATTTAGATGACGAGTTTAATAAATTCAATACAAAATGACCACGAATATAAGATTCTATTTATAACATGACCGACACATTTTCTCTTTATTTTATGCTCTTTTCACCTTTTTATTACATTGTAAAAGAGTTTAACTGAAGAAATGTGCGGAATAATGACGTCATTTCGTCACAAAAATGACGTCATTTCACAGTTAAATAACTAGTGTAATAACACCCGTGTAATAAACAAGATTGAGCATTACGTTATTTCACTCCTGGAGCGTAGGTCATGTTATAATTTTAATTCAAATATGTTGTATGTCCTTATGTGTTCTGTTATATCTTTCTTTGTAATCTGGAAAGTAATACCATGCCAATCTCTAGGGTCAGTGCTTACTCAATTATTTTAGACATGTTTGTGAAAAAAAAAAACAATTCATATCGAAACGCATACAAAGAGAAAATAAAACGAGACAGGATGAGAGGCAATATAGACGATATTATTAACATCATAAACAGCCAATTATTATCTAAAATGATAAACATTAAGTATAATCCTGAAAAAAAACAATGAGCTCCATAGTTTTCCACCTTGAACCTACGATAGTCCGATTCAGGGGTCCATAAAATGATGTATTATGTTCTGTATACATTACCATGTATAGCTCACGTTTGATACTCTCAAAAAGCGTCGATGGCGCTCGGTTCTTACAAATAAGTTAGTAGGACATTATCATAACAAACAGCAATAAATTACCAAACAAATGTTTTACATAAACTGAATGGTGCTAAAAATAAGTAAGCAATAAAAGGTTGAACAAACTTTTACAACATTAAACGCCTGTTACGGGTTCCAGTTTTTCCGGGTAAGTACGTATAAGATTAAGAAAAACAGATTAAAAAATATTATGACTAAGTATCAAAATATCCCGTTTAGGGCTTGTTTTGATCGTCCTGCTATTGTTTCCTACACCAAGAGTAACGCAAAATGAAAACAAGTTATTGGTATTTCTTTATTAGTATTTAAGAATAACCGGGGCTCATACTGCCGATTGCAATCGTTGCGAAATGCGAACGTTTTAGAAAAGTGGCGATACAATAAACAGGCCGTGTTAACCAACCTATAAGAGTGCTTAACCGATAAACAGTGATTAATAGATCTTTTAAGGAGATTATGTTTGTATAAATGTTGAACTTAATTTTTAGTTCATTGGCGTAAAGGACCATTGTGAAAACAGACCGTGCTTGGTCCATACGTCAATAATTCCTAATTCCACGACAAAATGAATAAAATATTGACGTCATGGGAAAGAAATATTGATAGTAACACTTGTTAAAAAGTACTATCGTTAACAGCCAAATAGCAAGGTATTTAAAGTTGATAAACAAAACACAGGCCCGTCGAAAACAAAACACGCCTATAACAACAACCGGTGGATTCTAAGTCGAGAGATTGAAATACTTCGGCGATGGATCGACGTACTCAATCGATGTAACGAGATACTAAGTCGACGGAACAGATGTTCTATGTTCAATGGACGAGGTAATAAGCCAATGAATCGAGATACTTAATCCAGAAATCGAGGTACTTAGTCGACTGAACGAGATTCTGTGTTGAATGGACGAGGTAATAAGTCGATTGATCGAGATACTCAATCCAGAAAACGACATACTTAGTTTACGGAATGAGATTCTGTTGTAACATAGTTGACGGAGAACACAATGACACGATAAAGGTAGACAGAGTCCATTTCTGATTTCATTGCGTTTATTTCTGCTTATTAACACAACACAACTTTTTAAAATGTTTGTCATGTACAAGATACACGCCAAGCCCGCAGCGGGCCACGGTCGCGACAGCGAGAGAGCGCGCCTTCTATCTTCACTTGCTCCAGTAAGACTGCCATATTAATGTAGATATAAACAACGAAAGCTTTGATAATTGTTACGCATGCAATTCTGATTGACCGTGTAAAATCAAGTGTCTATGACGAGGGCAACGGACAAATAACGAATACATACGGAATTGACCGAATGTTGACACGTAAGGTATACAAATATCCGTGACCGGTAATTATTTACGTTTGTTAACCCGAGGCTAATGATATGTTGATCCAGTTGGCCGCCTATCCAAGACCGCATGAAATCTGGGTCCGGTTTAATAAAAAACTACAAAACCCGACTGTAGTCGGTTGACTGTGTGGTCGACTGACGCTCGTCGGCCGCCAACTGACCACTCGTCGCGTTCAAGGAGCAAGTAGCCGCGACTGTGGTCGCACGACGGTGTGGTCAGTCGACTGCGGTCGTGGTAGTCGCTATTTTTAGGAATATTACCACTTCCGCCATCAACATTCGAAGGCGAAAATACACGCGAGAAATGGAAGACGAAGACTGCAACCATTCGAGTCAGTGCCATTCGTGGTCCAAAAAAGATATAGATATTCTTTTAGAGCTTGTTATCGAGAACAAGAACCTGCTGGAGGGAAAGTACGGGCTATTGGTGACCGAGGCAAACAAGAGTAAAAATGGCAGGAGATTGTGGCAGCCATAAACGCGTGTGGGGATGCGTTGAGGACAGCAAACACTTATAAAAAAAGCTACGGGACATAAAGAGGAATGCACTAAACTGACCACTCGTCGCGTTAAAGGTACCAGCAGGAGACTCCCAGACAGTCTGACACGGTGCCAAGACCGCCTTGACACCTGCAGGAGACTCCCAGACAGTCTGCGACAGTGCAAGACAGTCTCCTAGACCGGCGGAGCACCAGCAGAAGACTCCCAGAAGGTGCCAGAAGTCCCCCAGACCGTCACCTTCAGGAGAATCCCAGACAGTCTGCGAGGGTGCGAAGACCGTCTGGGCACCAGCAGGATACTCAAAGACGGACTGCTACGGTGCCAGTACCGTCTAGGCACCAGCAGGAGACTTTCAGACAGTCTTTGACAGTCTATTGCAGGTGCCCAGACGTACTTTGCAATATCGCAGACTGTCTGTGAGTCTCCTGTAGCTGCCCAGACGGTCTTGGCACCGTCGCAGTTTGTCTTGGAGTCCCTGCATGTCCCTATCGGTCTGGGAGACTGTTTGGGAGTCTCCGGCTAGTGTCCAGACAGTCTTGGCATCGTCGCAGACTGTTTGAGAGTCTCTAGCAGGTGCCCCGACGGTATGGTAAAATTTCTTGCACCGTCTTGGAGTCTCCTGCAGGTGCCCTGACTGTCTTGGCACCGTCGCAGACTGTCTGGGAATCTCCTGCTTGTGCACCGACGGTCTAGTATATTCGTTTGGCACCGTGTGCGAGTCTCCTGCCGGCGCCCAGACGGTCTTTCCACCATCACAGACTGTCTGGGAGTCTCCAGGATTAATAATCCACAAAATGTTGATATGCGAATTATTACCTATTATCTAAATTATGAAACACAATATTCGTAATTGTCTTGTTCAATTCAATGCTTAATTTGATCGATAGCGGCCGCGGGGTTGCATCGAAGGTTGCCCGCAAGTAGCTTCGCTGTGCCCTTAACCCCAACAAAGGGATCTTCCCAGTGACCTGCGGCCTGAAAACCAGGGAAGTTTTTTCATAGTTTGGTCATTTTTTTACTATTTCTGTTCATGCAACTTCATCTTAAACCCCCCCCCCCCAAAAAAAAAAAAAAAAAAAAAAAACAACAGCAACAACAACAACAGCGCGCGACCACACCAACATTTATAATATATCAGTAATAACTACGTAAATACAAATGTAGTTGAAAACAGCAGTAATTCTACATTCGTTCGCCAGTCTAGTAAGATAAGTAGGTAGGAGTGCTCGGACACTCTCAGTTTCCTCAAAAACCTCAAATGTATTTTCTATTTTCGAAAATTGACTTATGTTTATTAATTTAAATATCGAAGCGATCAAATACTGAATCTCAGATTTACAAACTGAATCTTGGAATACGTAATAACCTTTTAATTTAACGGTACAATGTCATATGATTTTGTATGTACTTCCATGAATCGATCTAGATGATAAAGATAGTTTTGAAATAAAATGGCAATTTACATGAGGGCGAATCGAAAGTTTTACCAAGAATACCAAGCCTGAACGCAAATTGCATAGATATGGATCTTAATTAACGCCGCGCTCTTTATTAAAATGCCTTCGATTTATAACTCCAAATTGGTGTTTATTTGCCCATATACCACAATTAGTCGAGTATTATTGAGGAAGAAGATATATCTACCTATCAGTCGTACGATATTCGGTTATCAATTTTAATGTTAACTTCACCCCACCCCTCATAATAAATTTATAATAAATAATGAGCTTTGAAGCATTTCATGTTAGAATTTAAATTCAAATAATTTAATTGTGTTTACATTTGTAAAGGCCTTTATAAATAGGAAATCTTGATAACCAAGTAATGAATTTATCGGATCTCATAGGAGAGAAGTCTTGTTCGCATCTCATTAAATGGGAATATTTTTCAAATCTCATATAAGGTGAAAATTATCAATATCGCGTATGAGAAAAAACTTATTTGGGTCTGAGAAGAGAAATATCTTATTCGGATCTGATAAGAGGGTATCCTTTTTTGGATCTGCAAAGAAGGAATGTAATACGGATGAAATAAAATTGAAATTTTACTCGGATCCTGTTTGACGGGAATCTCCTTGATACGAGGAGAATCATATTCGGATCTGATAAAAGGTAAATCTTATTCGGATCTGCTAAGAGGGGATCCTTATTCGGATCTGCTAAGAGGGGATCCTTATTCGGATCTGCTAAGAGGGGATCCTTATTCGGATCTGCTAAGATGGGAACCTTATTCGGATCTGATCAGAGGATAATCTTATTTGGATCTTATTAGACGGGACTCTTATTTGGATCTTATAATGGATATCGTAATCGGACCTGGTAGGAGGGAAATCGTATTTGGATCTGATGAGGATATTTGGAATCTTATTTGGATCTGCGAAGAGGGGAACTTTATTCAACTGATATGAGGCATATATTGTTCTCGGATC